>NC_091748.1:50608435-50908435 GCF_043380555.1 Nothobranchius furzeri
ATCAGAGGTGTTACCTGAGATTAATTTAAGCCCAGCCATTGAAAACAGGGGGCTTAGAAAAGACATCTGACGCAGAGTTACAGCCCAAACTTTACTCTATAGTCGTCAAAGATGTGGGGATAATGGGGAAACTGGAAGGGACAGGAGGTGATGGAGGACACACAGTCTAACAAAGAAACACAGCCACTGATTAAAGACAGCAGGCATTAGCCTCCCTACAAGAGCTGAATTTACAAAACATTTCAGAATGCATTTTCTACCAAACCTAGATTTTGTATGGTTGTTTACCTGATCTAAATGCAATCATATACAAAAACAGCACATGTGAGCGATACTACAACTAAATGAAGTTGACAAAAATCCCTCAAACTCAAGTTTTTACACAGCATTTTTGGTCATGTATTGATAAAATATTTAATCAAACTACATTAAAAGTCTATAAATAAGTAATAATTTCTAAGTGTCTTTCAAGTTCAAAATTTCAATGTAACCCTTTGATGGATGAATTACGAAATCTTCAACCATGATTTTTTGAAGTATTTTTTTCATTCATCTTTAGGTGTGTATGAAACAAATTTCAACAAATATTTTTTGTAACATTTAATAATTTACAAACAATTTATTACATGTCCACCTCAGTGGACAGCGTGCATTCTGAACATGAAATATGTTGACTTGACTTACTGAAGTCCAAATGGAGGGGCTCAAATGCAGTAAAGTCTTTGACAGCTGTGCTTAATAGCAAAAATAAATAAATAACAATTTTGGGTACCTGTCCACTGTAGTGACCATTCTGCATCAAAGGGTTAAAAGTGCGTAGATACGATGCAATAGGCCAATGCATAAAATCACACGTTTACCGTGGGATAAATAGGGCATAGGCTCATTATTTAAATACATCTGTGTTCTCTAGTATAAACAAACTATGTGAAACATTCTCTGAGGAAAACAAAGCTCTGGCGCTCCTGTTTCAGTAGGTAGAAGTGATCCTAAGGAGAGGGGGCAGAAATTGGCAGAATTTGGAGTCTCATCATAATTCATGATATTCCAACATCCAGGCTATAATTGGCTAACAGCAATGCAACTCTTCCACTGCCTCCGTTCACATTGATGTTTTATCTTCACCAATGCATGACATGCATGCTATGTTTACAGTGTAACGTAGACCGTTGTGCTTTTTATGACCCAACCATTTTCTTATCTGTTTGTTTCCAGCAGTGAATGCAGGAAAAAGTAATACAAGACAATTTTTACGTTCAACATGCATGTGGAACTTGTGGTTTCTCAGGGAACTTCGTCTTTAAATACTCAACATACTCATCAATTATTAGAAAGCACTTCACACTTTGTTGGGCTTGTTGCGTCACATTAAAGTAGTCGTCATATTTTTACTTTTATCTAATGGCACCATCTAGTGGCTAACAAGCGTATCACATCGTGACCTACTTTCATTTCTGTATTTAAGCAATGCAATGCCTTTCGTCCACGCACGCGCTCCTCTAGCCAACAAAAGAAAGCTAAAACATGTTGTTTTACAATTATTATGCTCACTTTATGTTGTGTTTTCATATATTTATATTTTAAAGACTCACTTGTTTTTGAGAAATGTCGCAACTCTGCATCTTTCTGCAGGCACGTCAGTAAATGCTTGAGGACACTCTGTGATTGGTGTCTGTATCTAAATAGTCTAACTCTATTTGTTAGTGTTGACGGTTCATGTTGCATTGAGCTCTATGGGGACAGGGGGCGGTTTTAGAAAATAAAATATTTCCTACATTATGTCACAGTACTTGATAAGCCAGTCACTTTTATTTATTTCTCAAAAATGACGCATAATTCCTGAAAGGGTAAAACTCCAGATAGCAGCTTTAGGTGCAGATTGGGTAAAACTAAAATTCTCTCCACATGGAGCTGTAGAGAGCCTATATTGTGTGCAAAACAAGGATGTTTGTTCTTAGATTTGTCTTTAAATATGCCCTTTGATGCAAATCTCTGCTCACAATGAGAAAAGAGCATTTTCTTGTGTTTAAGTGAAAAAGTCAGGAGGGTGACTGAATGGCTGTGCAGGGGAGGAAAAATATAGAGGCAAATAACTGTTGAAGCGTGAAAGTCTGAAAATTTCCTTTTCCCTTTTTTCTTTTCGGAGCAAAAGAAAGCTTTCAAGGTCCAGAGATTGTGAAATGTTATTTTTCGTTTCCCTCTTTTGAGGCATAAGGAAACTTGAAAAGCCACAGTTACAGCAGTTTAGTAACCATCCTATTTCAAAATCGAGGTCTTTTCAGATGTTGTGTGCCTTTCAGACCTCCTGGGATTCTCTTCAGCATGCTGCATGAGTCCTACTACGCCTATAGAAGGAATGAAATTGTGGTAAGTTTTTTTTTTTTTTTAACATTATGCCATCATGCTTTCTCTTCTTCTGCCGCTGTGGCCTGGAGCCATGCAGAGTGGGTATCTAGCTCTGCTTGACATCGTCGAGTCTTCCACTTTCCATCACTCTTCTTCTCTTTCTCCTTTCATCATATTTTTAGATTCCTGACTTCAGCTGTGCTCTGATATTCCTACAACATCAGCTCACGTCTGATTTGTATTTTTATTTCGCCCTCAAACTGTGTGCATTGCTCTGCTTTGGTTTCCCATCTTGGAGACGTGCTGGATGCCTCATCAGTCAAGCAGCAACAACACTAGATCGTCATGCAGAACCAAGCCTTTATTGCAGCAGCAACACAAAGTGAAATAACTGTGAAGAGGTGTGTTGATGTAGAACACACAACACACTTGCTCCACACCTGCTAGTTTCCAATCCTCTCCACATTTATTTATATGGCACTTTATACACGACACTACCAATCAAAGTGCTGAACAGTTAAGAACCAGCATATCAAAACAATTAAAGCATACAAAAATAAAATAAAATGAGTGTAATGTTGAGTGAGTTTGTCTTAAGATGGGTTTTAAAAGCTGAAAGTAAAGAGGCCTGTCTGATGCTTGCACGCAGCTGATTCCAGAATCTAGGTGTGGCCACAGCAAAAGCCTGATCACCTCCGAGCTTCAATCTCGCTCTCGGAACAACTGGTCAGCCGACCATGGAGATCATGGTGGTTCCAATGGCATGAGAACGTCAAGTAGGTACTACGGTGACAGCCTGTCAATCCATCCATTTTTGTCTGCTTGTTTGGGGTCGGGTCGCGGGGGCTGCAGCATTAGCATAGAGGCCAAGACGTCCAACTCGCCAGCCACTTGGGCCAGCTCTTCTGGGGAAATCCCAAATCATTCCCTCGCCACCTATGACACATAGTCCCTCCAGCGTGTCCTGGGTCTTCCTTTAGGTCTCCTCTCGGTTGGACGTGCCCGGAAAACCTCACCAGGGAGGCGTCCAGGAGGCAGATGCCCTGGCCAACTTAACTGGCTCTTCCAACCAAAGCTCATGACCATGGGTGAGGGCAGGAATGTAGATCAAATGGTAAATCCAGAGCTTCACCTTCTGGCTCAGGTCTCTCTTCACCATGACAGACCGGTACCAAGCCTGCATCACTGCAGACGCAGCACTAATCAACCAATCAATCTCAAGCTCCATCTTTCCCTCACTCGGAAACAAGACCCCAAGATACCTAAATTCCTCAGCCCACTTAAGGATTTATAGCCGGGACAAGAATTTTAAAACAACCTCTAAACACAAGTGGGATTCAGTGAAGCAAAGCCGGCACCAGAGAGATGTGGTCAGACCGGCGGGCGACACAGGGATGTTACCTCTCCCTTATAAAAACCCGATCTTCTCATTAAGGTAGCACTCCAGGTTCGCTCATCAGTGGAAGAACAATAACCCTGGTGCTCCACATATCTTTCATAGCCATCTTGAACAAATAAAAACACCTCTGGGATCACATTAGCTAATAAGTGTGTGAAGTGTATTTTATGGTAATGCAACAATCAAAAACAAATCCTTGATTTTTACTTAACCTTTTTCTTTACCTCACCCATCTCCAGCTCCAAGAGACAATTTAGACTTGTCCTTGGGTCAAAGGCAGCACTGCTTAAAGCGTCTTTAAATTTGTTGCACACAAATACACACATCAAAGCAACCAGGAGCTTATTTTCAAGTATTTTGCACACCGAGGCTAGCAGCTACTTCCGAGCTTGATTTCTGTTCCGCAGATTCCACCAAAGCACCGTCTACCAGACAGCTATGGGCAAGGGTCTTCATGCTTCCCTCTCAAAGATGATAGTGCATACTAGTTTTGCTGATTGCTTTCCTAAGGTGTTGATCAGTAATGCTCACAACAGCTAAACTCAAGCTGGGTTTGCTGGAGAGAAGACACCCTGACGTAGTTCTGCCACTCGCCTTTGAAAGATCAAACTCCTGGTTGGGTATTTGATGATTCTACCGTGTGATTTGCCACGGGTCTTTATCCTGTGTGAAGTGTGTGTGGACATCAACAGGAAAGCAAGAGTTTAACCACCCGACGTTCCGACGCAGCTGTCACTGAACAAAACAAAATACAACCATATTAAAGGTCTAGTTCACTTATTTTTTCAACATGTTTGCAGTGGTATAAAGTGATATCTTGTGGGTTGATCTATGCTGCAAAAGAGCTCTGGTGCTCCTGTTTCAGGAAGTTGAAGTGAGTTGGAGGAGTGGGGAGCAGGAGACGGCAGGATTTCTTTTTTTCATGATATTCAGACATCTCGCTTCTGATGGGCTGACAGCAAAGCAATGCTGATAATTTATCACCGCAAGTATCACAAGTCTGAAGGAATTTTGCCATGTTGTGGAGTTGCTAATGCTAACTGTTAGCTTCTACTAGCTGACACTTGCCTTGCTATCTTCTGGATGCTAAATCAACAACAGCACTCTCCTTTATGAGCTAAGAGCACTTTCTAGAGTCCTGGACCCCCCCAAGGCACTTTACAACACAATCAGTCATTCACTCATTCACACACACACATTCACATGCTGGTGGTGATTAGCTACATTGTAACCAAAGCTGCAGCTGAGTCCAGGAATGCTAATTGTCAGTGTGATGTAGTGTGACTTTTTCTGACCCGAGCATTTTTCCTCAACTATTTTCTATTAGCGGCTAATGCAGAAAACGGGGGTAGCAGACCCTTTTCACATTCAGCCTGCATGTGAAACTCAGAGTGATCGATGGCATTTCACAAATAACTAGTAAGAAAGGTTTCTCAGTGAACTTGCTCTTTAATAAAGCTCAGTTTGCTGTTGCAAATTTACCAGATTTGCCCATATTTAAAATGGCATTCTATGTAAAGTTTCCTCCTTTAAAAAACTACAGAAAGAAACTAAATGATAAGATTCAGCCCAGAAACTGTGAGCTGCAGCAGATTGAGAATAATCACTGGAAAGAACAGAGAAAAGGAGCCAAGAACTGACTGTCAGAAACTCTTTTCTCCCATCTCTTTCAAATAGCATCAATCACCATCAAAGATCAGGGTATCTATGCTTGGTGGTAGAAATGTGTCTTTAATGGCACCCTTTCTGTCTCTGCTGTGTCTATTGCTTTGTGTCGGATCATGTCTTCTACAGAGATGCTCTGCTGCCTCAGAGTGTGCCGCATCATTCACAGAGAGGCCTCTCGCTGCGATTAGCCCAGTGCCTTAAAACCAGATATGTAAATTTATTTTAAATGTTCTTTAAAACATATAAAACATTATTATTGACTTGAGGCTGCCAAGCTGCAGGGTGCTGCTAATCAGTTCCCTCTATGGTTCATTTAGCCTCTATGCTATTAAAGATAATACAAATAAAATAACAGCATGAAGACACTTTGTAATTTTCCCCTGGGAAAAAGAAATTCAGCTTAAAAAAAAACAACTATCAAGAATTAGCAAATAGCTTGTTTTTCTAAGTTTTCTATGCATGCACAGAATTTGTGCTGAACAAATTCCAGTTAATTATAACGCAAAAATCTACAAAATGCGATATGTGACCATTGCAATCTTGTTTTCCATGCTCAGCATGCAAGCATCTCTTATCACACCCACACACGACTTATGTTCAGATAAACGGAAAAGACACACTGTATGGATGTAGGGACTGCACACATACAGCCTTCCGTCGTGCTCTTTCTGTCGATTAGACACTAAATTAGCTTCAGACAGATGCAAAATCTCCACACTTTGCTCTACCCTCTCTTGATTTTGACCAATATTGAGAAATGGTGGCATTCCAGCAATAGAGCTTTAATGAAAGGTTTTGAAACGAGGCCTGGATGCTTGGTTGATCTAATGAGATCCCTAACTGTTTCTGCCATCTGCCAGACCCAAGTCATGACATTAACTACGCTAAGCTTCAAAGTCCTTTTAGATGGAGCAGCTCATCTGCTCTTGTTTTTCAAAAATAAACAAACAAATGCCTCACATGAAGCTCTTTACGCATTGTGGTCAGGGTCCTGCACCCAGCAAAGATAAAGACTCTGCTTTCCTGTCTAAAGTTTTTATTAACCGCTTTTATTTTCGCTGTTTTCAGTATTGACGAGTCTATAAGGCCTTGCTTTCAGTCATACTCCTCTGCCGTTTTTGAGGCTGCCATTGTTCGCCTGGTTGGAGAGAGGTCACTGCAAGGGAGGAGAATAAATGAGGAGTGATTGACTGGTCTCTGCTGGAGAAATGAGTTCTCCATTCATTCGCAGGCAGCCAGAGGTGAAACGTCCTTCAGAAAAGTAAACACAATTTGACAGAGCTCTACAACGCACACATGGGCACAGCGTGGCACAATCCACCAAGGCAGCGCTTTGCTTTGCACTCCTCTACCTCATCAAGCCTGTCTGCACAACAATCCACAAGGCATTAGGTATCACAAAGAAATCTGCACACTTATCAGAATGAACTTTGTATACATACGCAGCACTCACAGCTAAGCCCACCTTTGCTCCGCAATAAAACTGTGTGTGTGTGTGTGTATGTGCGTGCATGCATACATTTGTGTGTACAGTACGTATGTTGTGTGTGTGTGTGTGTGTGTGTGTGTGCGTGCATGCATACATTTGTGTGTACAGTACGTGTGTTGTGTGTGTGTGTGTGTGTGTGTGTGTGTGCGTGCATGCATACATTTGTGTGTACAGTACGTGTGTTGTGTGTGTGCGTGCATGCACACATTTGTGTGTACGGTACGTGTGTTGTGTGTGTGCGTGCATGCACACATTTGTGTGTACGGTACGTGTGTTGTGTGTGTGCGTGCATGCACACATTTGTGTGTACAGTACGTGTGTTGTGTGTGTGTGCGTGCATGTATACATTTGTGTGTACAGTACGTGTGTTGTGTGTGTGCGTGCAAGCACACATTTGTGTGTACAGTACGTATGTTGTGTGTGTGCGTGCATGCATACATTTGTGTGTACAGTACGTGTGTTGTGTGTGTGCGTGCATGCATACATTTGTGTGTACAGTACGTGTGTTGTGTGTGTGCGTGCATGCACACATTTGTGTGTACAGTACCTGTGTTGTGTGAGTGCGTGCATGCACACATTTGTGTGTACAGTACGTGTGTTGTGTGTGTGTGCGTGCATGCATACATTTGTGTGTACAGTACGTGTGTTGTGTGTGAGTGCGTGCATGCACACATTTGTGTGTACAGTACGTGTGTTGTGTGTGTGTGCGTGCATGCATACATTTGTGTGTACAGTACGTGTGTTGTGTGTGTGCGTGCATGCACACATTTGTGCGTATGTGTGTGCGTGTGGTGTGTGTGTGTGTGTGTGTGTGTGTGTGTGTGTGTGTGTGCGTGCGTGTGTGTGTGGTGGTGGTGGGGGGGGGTGGTGGTCTGGAGCGATAGAGAACGATAATTCATCTAAAGATGTGGCTCTCTGTAGGCACCCAACCCAGGTCTGACCAGATCCCAGATCCCTCCTAGAAAGCAATTTAAAAACCGTAGTACTCATCAGAGACCAGATTAGACTGTTTCCCCTCTGACATGCTTAAATTGCATTAATCTCAAATGCAGATCACATCTGCAACTAATTGATGGATTTGCAAGAAGATCTGAGACTGGTTTGGCTCAACTGCTGTTTACTTTCAGATGCCAAATGCTTTAACCCTTTACTTTCCACACAGCTAAAGGAGGAAAGAAAGAAAAAAACAACGCCATGAGCTGTGACACAACTGTCCAAAGGCCAGCCCTAATATTCACCCACAAACATGCTGCGCCTAATTAGAGAGGAAAAATTGTGCCTGGGTTTCTGTTTCGCGTTGGTTTTGCATGAATAATTCAAAGCACGGCGTTGTTCTTTATGCCCCTTCCCGCTCTTCATGGTACAGTAGGAGCTCCGGCGCCGTGAGGGAGCCTGCCATCCGCTTACGAAAATACACTCACAGGCAGCACGCTTAGCAGCTCATCACAGTATTGTCACATAGGTTTGTGTACACTAGAACCACAAAAGTCTGACTCACTGCTACCAGCTTGTGAAGGCCGAAAATGTCAGTTGTCAGAACTCCTCTTTTGTGGCATTTGAAGACAAACGAAAGCCTTTTCATCCACAGATGGGCACGCTGAGAAACACAACAAGGCTTTTAGGAGGGAGGCCTCCAGCTATGACTCGTTTAGCTGAATATGTAGCAAAGGCAAATATATAGACATCAATGTACGTTTTTAAACAAAGGGATACCGTAAAAGTGTTTTCAAGGGTATTTCCGAACGTAATTGCTCTAAAAGAAGAACACATGGGCATCGTATGTGTTTGGAGATGCACTGTGTGTTGTGATTGTGGCAAGCAGTGATCTATTCTTTCCCATTACCCTACTGCATACGTCTGGTTCATTTACATTCATGGTTATCCAGATAATGAAGCTTTCAATCCGGGGGATCCTGCGGTGAGAACAATGAACCCAATTACCTCCTGCCGCCTGTGAGATGGGATGGCAGACTCTGAGACAGATGGGAGAGGCTGCACTCGGCCGGCAATCCAATCACATTCATCTCGCATGCTTCCCGTTTCCCCTGTTCATGTGCTCTGCAGCAACTTATCAACAGGCAGGGGCCAAAGAACCTGGGATCAGTACATCGCACACAACAACACACACACTGGCACTTGTGCACAAACTAATTCCCGGAAGTCCACTCAGGCTCCCGGATTCTTCCTCCCCCTTCTGTTCCCCCACGTCGCTGTCAGCTGTCTCTCCTCCTTCACACAAGAAACAACTGACAATGATCTTATGAGCTTGCCCACTTCACCAGCTGCAGGAGGACAAACAGGTGAGGAAAAGGTTTCGTGGGCGAGGTAATATATCTACCTCAATCTCGATCTCCTTATCAGTGACTCAGGGTCTGAGTAGGAACCTTCCTGATGAATTATGCAAGACACTCAAGTTTCTCTTTTCTAGCTTAATAACAGTTATAAGGCCTGACGGAGATCACTCAACGATACAGCCAGAGACGTCTCCCCGAAGGAAAGAAGCTGTGGCAATGTGGCAACACAAACACAGAGTTTATACGTTTGCTGCAACCCTTTACATCTGAATCTGCAGTTTTTCGTGTAACTACTCTGCACTGGTGTAGAATGATGCCAAATACAAAGATGCAAAACAAAAACAAAAAAAACCAAAAAACTGAAACTTGTCAGTACTCCAGTGCCAGTGTATGTCCTCTGCCATAAGCTGCAACTGCTTTTATATCTCCTTGACGAGTTAAAGGTAAGGACCAGTATGTTTGTTGCTTCTCCAAGACAGGCTTTGACATTCAGCAGTAGCGACGATACAGTCTGCTTGGACTTAAGGTCGGTTTATGCTTGACGCGTCCGCGAGGTCCGCACGGCTCCGCGTGGAAAAGTTGCGTCATTTTGCGTCATTTTAACAACCACGCCCCTCCACCGCGCCTCCGCACGGCCCAAAATTTCCGCAGCGCGCACCTAGGAAATTTTCTAACCACGCGGACGGTCGGACGCGGAAAAACATGGCGGACCGGCAAGAACTAGTATGGCAGAGGTTCGTAAATACAGACATTTGTATGATTCAGCTCTCAGAGATCACCGTGATCAACATGTTGTTAATAATTCTTGGAGAGAAATAGCTCGCACTGTCGGAAAAGACGAGGACGCTGTTAAAAAATGCTGGAATGCCATGTTGTAAACAGTCATTTCTACTTCTACTATGATGTAGTGTTGGGTGCATGCCGTAGAGCTCCATGCTGCCCCCTACAGTTTGGGAGAATATTGGCTCACCGCAGAGACGAGCCGCATGAACCATAAACACTGCGAGTTGTGAAGCGCATTCCAGCCGCGAGCCGCATCACCAAGCGGAAAGTGAATGCGTCAAGCATAAACCAAGCTTTAGATGGTGCTTGAGGAAAAGTAAGCAACTGGTGGATAATTAGCTGGCGATGGCGTGGAAGCTGATACCAATTCTGCATAATGCTTCTATACTTTTCGCAAGTTTCATGCAGAATGTCTCCTTATCTCATGTGCCCCATTCACGAACCTCAGAGCCTCTAACTTTGACACTGTGATCAATAGTAATTGACTCAGTGATCAATTGTTCCTCATGACGTTTTCCATCTGTAATGCCACCAGTTAGGTTCGTTTTGCGGGGCAGTGTATAGTTTGCTAGTGGGGATCTGCATGTTAATGCTGTTAGTCCCCCTAAGGGACATGTAGGTGTTTTAATGCTAAGGAACGTCGCGTGAGAACTTCTCATTGGTCATCCTTGCACACAGGTCTTTACGTGAACAGACTTGTCTAGCCTGACAAGCATGTTCCTTCCTTCCCGACACTCACACACACATTCACACACATTTTCACACATGCAGACAGAAGCTGCACACCCACTCAACCCCTTGGATGCATTATTGATAAGCTACTAATTACGCTTGTTGCAATTTCAGCTGACCTTTCCCGGGAACATCCTGGATCATTATAAGCTGAATTCTCTCTTCAAATTGCAAAGGTAATCTACAGTCCAGCATCTCTGTTCTGCTTCTAATCAAACCACAGCCATCCTGCCAGGTGTTATTCACTGGAGGGTGAAGATGTCTTGTTTTCTTCCTGATGTAGCACAAGGAAACGTTAAGAAAATGTGTGTAAGCTGTGAAAGACAAGTTCGATGGAGACAAATATTCCATACTCCATGTTGTTTATGCTCAGCTGATGTTGTAGAACATTCACATGAAACAGATACATCATTGACTGCTTTTACATTTTATTACATTAGTTCACATGTAATTAGAAGAAATGCATCATTTACCATCTATTGGCTAAATTACATTCTAAAAGATTTTCTTCTCAAACAAAATTTTTATTTTTTGTATATAAGAAAAATGTTAGTGACATGAAAAAGATTGATCAAATTCATGAAGCGACAAAGAAAACTGGTCATTTTTTAAATTCCAATATTGTAAATAATGTAATGTGAATTTAAAGTGACAGTGTGTATTTTTCCTGGCAATAGGGGACAGTAGATATCTAAGTCGTTACAAGCAAGCAGTATTTTGGCGTTAGAGTAAGACCATACTAACGGATGCCCATTAGGGTAAAAAAATAAAACCCTGGGGAGTGCAAACTTTAGCAAAATAACAAGCACATCAGACTCCCTTTCATCACTGGCAACAAGTGAGGAGGTAAATGTGTAAAACATTTGAGAATGACCAAAGTTTTGTAACTGTTTTTTACAAATCAGTAAATGCATTTTTTCCTCCTGGGCTCCCGCAAAAGGAAACATCTAATGTGGCGTTGCCCAGAGACTTAGATTGGCTCCCATGTATTTTAGACCTGATTTTTATGGTTATATGTTACAAAGCCGCCAATATTTCCCAGGCACTGGGCATCATTTCATCCATTTTCAACAACATTTTGATGGATATTTCTAGAGATTAATGGTAAAAACTACACATTGTCCCTTTAACCCAGGGATTCCCTAAGTGTGGTGCGGGCACCCCTGGGGGTGCCCGAGCTGCCGCTAGGGGGTCAGTAAGTGGGCCCAATAAATGTAATTGAAAACATGTATATTTTGTGTGTGTGTGTGTGTGTGTGTGTCCTCCCCATGTGCCCTAGCTTCATGGTAATAATGCGCTCCGAGCATCAGCACTCCGGCCTGCGCACACTGTCAACAGCAAGATATGTTCAGTATTTGATCATTTTTAACGATGTTGGAGAAATCTGAAGGTGGTGAGTCATTCTGGCAGATTGTAATTAACACCCTGTCTCATGCAGGTGTTCTGACATTGTAAACCTCACACACAGAACATTGTGGATGTAACGAAATAAACCAAGAAATGATTCCCATCTGAGCATTTTAGCATTATTATATTATTATATTAGCACACTGACTGTGGGACAGCATTCTAAACGTGTCAGGCTATTAACAGCGCGCTGAAGATCTGAAGTTCAGAGTGCGTCTGTCAGAGGTCAGACGCGTTCCAGCGGAACCACGGCTCACGGGTGCACATGTGAGCACATCTGGGCTGGGCAGAAGTCATTTTACAACATTGGTTTAAATAGCATGTTTCCTGCATGTTTTAGATCATGAACACAGATGGTTTGTTTGGTTTAGTAATGAACCACCCCTGTAGACACTAAGGAAGGCTGGGGAGGCATTTCAACTGTTAGATTGAGGTGTTAAAAAGACGACGGCACAGCAATGGGAACGGTTTTGATTTTGATTCTCCAAACGGACACTACAGGGTGCTAAAAGCAAGCAAAACTGTCTAGTTCCCCTTTAAAGAATTTAAATACATAATTGTAAATCATGCATAATATGTAGGCACAAAGCACTGTAAAAGTCACGTCAGTCAAATAATAAAAAAAATTGACTTAGATGTTAAAGCATCAGAAACAAAACGGTGTTTGTTGTTTATGAATGCATTCAAAGGGAAGACTGCATTTTTGATGTTTGTTTTTTAAGTGTAACCTTGAAATATTCACCCATAAAGAAACTGTTAAGCTTAGCTTTTACTGAAAACTGAAAGCACCATCCCCACATGTAAAAATCAATTTGTATATTTCCAACCAAACACAAAGGTTTAAACAGCAGGTCTGCGCTTACTGCTGTACTCAAAGATCAATGAGGAGCATTTCAGCGGTCACAAATCCAACAAACTTCCTCCCAGATGTGGGCGTGCAGTAAAATGTCAATATCAGCTGCGTGAACCTTCCCTGATCTTTGATCCAAGACTTCATTCTTTTGAGTCCTTGAAATTTGTCTGTGGGAGGCGCTTTCTCTTCTTTCTATTATGAGTTTTAACTTATCTGTCCCAGATCGCATCTTCTGCAAAGTATTTGCTCAAACCAACATGCAGCCAAGAGCTCTCAGCAGCTCAGTGTTTATTTAGTTTTTTGAGGTTTGCTTTTCACTCAACAATAATTCTGCCTTATACGAAAGATACAGTGACAAGATCTCTGCTTAAATTTCTTTCTTGCCTCCTTTACTGGTTCAGTATTTCTCAACTAAAACTTCTCTCTTCCCCAGAATTCCACATGCACACAGACAACCAGAACATTCTGACAGAACCTGCAATTCTGCCTCTGAGAAGCGCATCTCTTTCCCTAATAGTTATTAACCCCTTAGCATTCCAGCATCCCGCCCGTGGGACAAAACCTCATTGAGTTCATTAAACCTGGACATTTAAGGGCTTAACTCCTCCAATGCAATCAGAATTTGTTTGTGATGAGAGGTGACCCGAAAAGAGCGTAAATGTAGGCTGGGAAAAGGGCTGGGAGCAGCAGTTTGGTGGTGCTGTGAACCAGGTGAGCCAGTGCAGGGAAGGGACGACACCGACCACAGGATTAATGGTCTCAGGGGAAGCCGAGGTAAGTCCGCTGCTCCTGCTTGACATCTTTGTAGTTGTAAGAGCACAGAAATTAGCTAGGCAATGCGGTGAGTAATGGACAGGGTGCCTCCATCAGTCCCACTTAACAATGCATGCAAAGGCAACAGAGGAAAATACAGGGAGAGGCAAGAATGTAAGTGCTCTCTCTCTTGGGCCTGAGTGCAGAGTTCCATGGAGCAGATTATTACTTAAGGTCTATAGTGTGAATTAAAGTGAAACATTACACACATTACACAGAATAGGACTTAAATTCTGCTGGCTTTTGCTGACAAAAACAGAATAAACACAGCAAAAACAAACAATGCATAAAGAAAAATTCTGCTGCACATTATGCAGCGTCAGTGTTATTTAGTGATGACTTTGACTTGTGATGTTTTAAACATAAATGTAATATTTAGAGACGGTATTAATATTGAACACCTTGGGAACAAACTGTGTACTCATTTTCTTATCGCTCACCAAAAGGCAGCCAGTAATGGTATGCATCTGCGTGTGCGTGCGTGTGTGTGTGTGTGTGTGTGTGTGTGTGTGTGTGCGTGTGTGTTTGCCAAATATCTCAGAAACCACTGTATAGACTTTAGTTAAACTGTCTGTCAGTAATCTTTACATATACCTCTATAACCAACTCACTTTTAAAGTCATGTTGAAGATGGCCACCACAGCAAACTGACTTTACGGTACGATGACAAATCTGTCAGTTTCACAGATATCAAGCTAATTATTGATAACACTCAGTGATGAAATCAAATCATCTGGCCTCAAAGTCAGGTAAGCAATCCTTAAAAACTTCCAGCGTCCCGCCCGTGGGACAAGACCCCATTGCGTTCATTAAACCAGGAAATTTAAGGGGTTAATTTTAGATGGCTTTAAAGTTGTCTCTGTTACTAGTGTGAAGAGCGATGGAGTTATGTTTGAGAAGTAAGGGAGAAATTCATGATAAAATGGAAAATGGCCTGTATCTAAATAGTGCCTTCTAGGGTTGAACAACCCATCAAGGGGGTGATGAGATACAATGTAGCCACAACTGCCCTGGAGCACACTGATGGATGAGAGGCAGCGAAACACGGCACCACCAGTCCCTCCATCCACCACCAGCTGGCAAGGAGGGTGTAGTGTCTTCCCGAAGGACACGATGACAGTGACATACTGAGTGTGGCTCTAACCTGCAACCATCCAGTTGCAGGGTGGGCACTTAACTTCTCTTTACTTTACTTTATTTATAAAGCCCCTTTCACAACCTCAGTAGACGCACAAGGTGCTGAACACAAACTTAGAGACATAATGTAGCATTTGTCAACAAAAAATAATAAAAAAGTTCAGAGTTACTAAAAAAAAGTGCAAACATTAAAATATAGTAAAAAACAAACAAAGACAAAGTAGGGTAAGGATGCCAAGCTACCTCACCTGGTGGTGGAAAGTTGAGACATAAAAATGGGTCTGGCACACAGCCAGAGGCAGCTCCATCCAAAGACTTGGACCCATCACAGAGAACACACAATTAGGGCTGTCACGGTAACCGCAAAAATGAAATATCGCAATATGAAGAAGCCCACCGCGCTGCATCATGGGCCAACGCGATTACTGAACTTGGTTCAACTCAATGATGCATGTTGAGAAGGATGGCTGCACTGGTATCAAAACGAAACGTTACTTCGCTCCTTTGGGAGCACTTTGGTTTTCAGTACGTCAACTGCTGCGCAGCCAGAGTCCTTGGCCGAGACAGAGCTGCCACCAGCGGCAAAAAAATAATAATAAACGCTCAGAGACCTCCTGAAGTCCCGGACAAGCACTGCTTCTGCAGCCGTCCCGAAGAGAGTTTGAGCCGAGCTGGAGCTCACTCGCTACCTGCAGGAGGAATGCATCCACCCTAAAGAACCCCCCTGACATGGTGGAGCAACAACCAGGAGAGATTCCCTTTGCTCGCCAGTCGCACGCAAGTACGTGTGCGTTAGTGCAACGAGCGCACCATCCGAGAGGGTTTTCAGTGTTGCTGCAAATGTTGCCACCCCTCTCAGATCCTCTCTCAAACCGTGTATGGTTAACATGCTGGTTTTCCTTGTGGGTAACAAGGACGTGACCGAGCTATAAATCACCGTCATTCGTGTGTGTGTGAAAGTGAAATGATAGTGCGCGCGCCCGGTACATGTAATTTTTTATGCTTGATTTTAAACAACTAAACAAAATGGGGACTTGTTTCTTATTTGTTAGATGCTGCAGCCAAATTTGCATTTAAAAGTTTAACCTTCTCCTGAATTTTGTTGTTTTGAAGTTCAGTCGGACTCCGACTGTCGGAGAAACAAACGTTACTGCGATCTGTGTTGTTACTGCCCTTTGATCTGCATTCAGTAAAGTGTTATTAAAGAAGGCACAGCAATTTTTAACCTTTTTTAAATGTGTAAACATTATGTTTAGATAGTACTGCAATAAAAAAAGGGCTGCAATAATATCGCACACCGCAATATTAAGCCACCCTGAATCACCGCAGGGGGAATTCCTCAACCGCGACAGCCCTACACACAATCCCCCATGACTTACATTTGCAACAGCTCTTTATTATAACAGAGGATGGGTGGGCGTGGCCAGCTCCAGCTTGTTTAATTAAAGTGACAGAGTCATGAAACGGCTCATTCTGGAAGGTACTCAAAATGTCAAGAATGAAACAGAAATCACTTTATGCAAGAGGGATTTTGTGCAAAGTACTTCATGAACATGTTGTATCATAGTACCACTACATTTCCCGTAAAGATCAGCTATCGGACTGCTTGCAGGCAACAGTAGAAACAACCTGAACCACCACAAAGTTCTTCATTTTTAACCAATTACCACAATTCCAGACAACTGTCTTTTTAAAATAAATGTTTTTAAAGGTACACCATGCATTTTCATTGTATTTACGTGACCTGGTATTAATCAGTTCCAGTGTCTCCACAGTCCTCATTCAGGCTGTTTTCCACCTTATCCATAGGCGGTGATGAGGAAATATGTATTATGCATGTTCTGTCATAGGCAATAATTAAAAGCAGGCGCAACATATCCTGAGTGCTGACAGCATTTCAGAGCTGCGTGATGCAGGGGCCCCTCCAGATGTTCCCATACCGCTGCAAGACACAACCATTTTAGAATTAGGTTTAGACCAAAAATGTTTTTTCAATGCCCACACTGTTTTTGTTCTGGGCCTTTTTACAAATGGCCAATGTTTTTACAACATTGAGCAAGTCCTTGTTAATCATCTGTGCCTTCGAGTTCGAGGACACACGATCTGCCTGGGCAGGAATGGGGGAACGGATAGATGAAGGAATGAAGGGATGAGGGCTGATGGAGTTCTCCCAGCTGGTTAAGACTTATAGGTCTGTCCCAGCACACTGGTTCTCATTAATGACCAAAGCCTACCCCCCTCGACTGAATCACCCCCACAACTTCCACTTCCCCTGCGACAACAGCTGCTGCCATCCCGAGCTTCTCCACAGGCATTAAAGGGAACAGTAGTTGGGCTGGCGATGCTCCTGCCAAGCAGAGCAGCAACTCGGGGATGGGGACAGGGAGGCTTGTTGTGCCAGCAGGGTGGCTAAGCCTGCTGAAACCCTAGCCAGCCAATTACTCCCTCCGAATGCCAAGCTAGCTATCTAATAGAGGAACTGGGGACCACACACTGTTAGGGTCCCCCTCAGACGTTTGCAGGTAGGCTCAGATAAGGCATTTTTCTGTCCATTCTGACAGTTTTTGGAGAAAAAAACAAACTTCCATTTGATTCATTCTGAACCAATTTGTTTAAAGTGACATTTTTTTTCATAGCCCCTGGTCAGGCTTACCCTTTAGACTACTCAAAGAGAGGGAGAGAGCAACAGCTTCATAGAAAAGTTGTGGGAAAAAGCCAAGCTAGGAGAAGGTGGACCCCTACAGTTAAGGCACCTAATCATTCTGTCCACGTTCCCACTGTTCAGATAAGCAGCACTGTGCCTCCAGTGAGCCTTCCCTCCATCGACGGCATACATATACTTTAACACAGCTGATTTGTGTAAGTTGCGCAGCAGTTGCACACCGTTTAGAGATATGCTTTAAATTTCACTAGAGCACCAGTGGACGATATGGCAGGATGGAGGTCAGAATAAATAGAGCTGCTGCAGCCCAGGAGTAATGAACTTAAAATACATAGTGTTTCAAGAAGGCAATGTTCTTGTCAAAGCTTCAAGTAGCACTCAGCAGAACTGATATCCAACATATTTCAGCTAATACTGTTAACTGAACAGAGCTTTGCTTTGCCACATAATCCTAAAAAGAACACACATTATTAAGCCTTCCATTTTATGTTTTAATAAATTCACATTTCTTTTATGGTCAAACAACAAACTGCATCAAAGTAAACAACAGGACATTAACTTCTGTATATGTGACAACTTCTGCATGGCTCTCCCATTCTTTGTGTTTATAAAACAATTTGTGAGAGTCCACTGAAGCAACTTTCCTCTAACAACGTGTTATCAGACAGAGAAAAACAAGAGAGAATCAATAGGAGCTGTGCACATGTATAATTTGCAGGGCCAGCACCTGGCTGCTAACAAATAAAGATTTTTTTTCCCCTTTCCTTCTTCCTTCGTGTTGCACTCGAGGATATTGGACAATTTTGGAGGTAGGCAGCTATTTTCACCAAATCCTGGCTCTGGGTCAGCCCAAATGATTGAATTTCGGTAAGCTCTGTGGGTGTACACAGCACCGTCTCTGTGTAAATGTGTGTGGGGCGGGCAGAGTGTGTGCTTCACTTCCATGAACCAGCTGGGCCCTCTCACCTCCCCACCAATACATCTAGTACAGACCACATGGTCTCACCCTACTCTGAAAGGTGCTGTTCAGTTTCACACGCGCCCTTTCTTGGAGATTATTTTTTGTAAACAGTTTTGAAACTTTATGCAACAAATGAATAAACATCTACCATTGCCTTTGCATTGTGAAAGTAAGTGAACTCAGGACAAAAAGCAACTTGCACAACTTGCATTGATGAATTTGTAGAATGGACATTCCGACTAATCCAGTGCATGCAGTGCAACAGCCCCCACCTCCCCCACAAAAGTACAATAAACATCTGCAATATTTTACACCTAGCATGCTCAAGCTATCCAAAAACTGCCAATCTGAAGCCAATCAAGTGCCAGTCGTAAACCTGGGACGGCACACATGGGAGTACTTAAAGAGGTCCTTCACTCATATTTTGATACATTTGCAGTGGTAGTCTATAGTAGAAATGATTGCCTTGTAATTCATACTCTGGGGAGGGAAAGCTCATGTGCACCTTTTTACAGCATGTATAATGCATCCATCCATCCATCCATCCATCCATCCATCCATCCATCCATCCATCCATTTTCAACCGATTATCTGGAGTTGGGTCACAGGGGCAGCAGCCTAAGCCCAGACTTCCATCTCCCCAGCTACTTGGGCCAGCTCCTCTGGGGTAATCCCAAGGCATTCCCTGGCCAGCCGAGAGACATAGTCCCTTCAATGCGTCTTGGGTCTTTCCTTGGGTCTCATCCCAGTTTGACGTGCCCTACCTCACCAGGGAGGTGTCCAGGAGGCATCCTAACCAAAAGCCCAAGTCACCTCAATTGGCTTCTCTCGATGTGGAGGAGCAGCAGGTCTACTCCGAGCCTCTCCCGGATGACTAAGCTTCTCACCCAATCTCTGAGGGAGAGCTCAGTCACCCTGCAGAGAAAAGTAATTTCAGCCTCTTGTATCCGCGATCTCATTCTTTTGGTCACTACCCAAAGCTTGTGACCAGCTCATGACATAGAATGTAGATGGACCAGTAAATTGAGAGCTTTACCTTCTGGCTCAGCTCTCTCTTAATCACGACAGATCGGTACAACGCCTGCATCACTGCAGACACAGCACCAATCCGCCTGACAATCTCACGCTCCATGTTTCACTCACTCATGAAAAAACCCCCATGATACTTAAACTCCTCCACTTGAGGCAGGATTTCATTCATGACCTGAAGAAAGCATGGACAATTCAGCCAGAGGAAAAAGTAGCTTCAGATGACAGAATTTGGTCTGAGTTTTGAACATCTCACCTTTGATTGGCTAACAGCAAAGCAACTCTACCACCGACCTTGTTTACTTTGCAATGTTAATTGTTTTATCTCCACAAATAACAAAAGCCTGAAGGAGTTCTGCAATGTGGTGTAGCATCACTGAATGGCCTGATTCTAAAGTCAAAGTCCCATTAGTTGTCACACACACAGGTGTGTGTGCGAAATTTGTTCTCCGCATTTGACCCATCCCCTGGGGGAGCGGTGAGCTGCAGACAAGCCGCGCTCGGGAACTATTTGGTGGTTTAACCCCCCAATCCAACCCCTTAATGCTGAGTGTCAAGCAGGGAGGCATTGGGTCCCATTTTTTCAAAGTCTTTGGTATGACCCGACCAGGAATTGAACCCCTGGTCTCCCAGTCTCAGGGCGGACACTCTACCACTAGGCCACTGAGAAAGATTCTTGACCCTCAGGTCAGCCACACAGCCTGGGTCACTTTGACCAGGCTACTACTACAATCTACAGTGTTTCTTTCACAGGAGACTGAATGTCTGTCTACCACCCCTTTAATCTGACTGCCTTTATCTGACTGCTGCTCCATCCGCAAGACGAAGGACACTTCAAGATTTAAAAGAATCATTTTTAATAAACTCTTTTCACTGTCGATTGCAATGTTCATAAATAATCATCATGGTTCATTTTAACGATGTTTAATTACTGAAATGAATTATTATTCTTTGGTTAATAATAATAATTATAAATGATAATCAGTAATGTTTAACAGTGAAAAGAAGATCATGTGCACTTATACACAATCACACAGGACACAGTAATGAGGTTAAGGTTAACTGCACCCACATGATTCTTTTCTCATCCACGAGAACTTCCTATCTTCAGGGAAGGCGTGTTTCTGAGGTATGTTAAATCTTCCTGTCAAAACCTGATTCGTAGAACAGGAAATGCCCATCTTATAAAACAAAACTCTCTGTATTTTGCAAATGAGTTCTAGAGAAGTGGGACGGCCGCCCACACGCTCTTTAACCAACAAGTGATTTCTGTCACTCTGGCAGGACTGCTACGACGCAACAAACGAAACCTGCAGAACAAAGCTGACGCAAGCTCCTTCAGAGTTAATTTTTTTTATACACAACCAGTTTCATCAGTCGTGGTGACCCAGAGACATCTCGGGACCGACTTGGTCGCACTAAGGTTCTTCTACCCACCTCGTGCTTGGGGTCATCATCTCCTCCTGACATCACAGATCCAAAAGGGGGTCTCCTAACTGGGTGAGGTAGACACTTTCGACAGATTGCGTCTGAACGCTCTTTAATAAGAACGACTTTAGTTTATCTGCAAACCAAATTCTTTCTACCCATAACGCGTCTTCTCTCAAGATACACGTTCTGAGAACATTGCATTCACCCACAAACAAACATACACTTCATCTTAGATCCATCCAACACAGAGGTTGTTTTTAATACCAAAGCTTTTATAAATTGTCTTTTAAATTGTCACGTTTAAATTGTTAGGAATAAAATTCTTAACTTTTTAAACTTGAGTCTTCATTGAAATAAACACAGAGTGGGTGTATATTGATCACTGAACGAACAAAGATCTTTAGATCTTCTGAATTAACAAATAACCTTTGCTATTAAATTAAATCTTTAAAATTAAAACTTTTGATTAAACATAGACCAAGCAAGTGGTGTATGAATTTGCATCTATTATATACATATATCTGTATATGTATATATGCATGTAAATTTCATTCATTAATTTGTTTGATCTTTCTTAGGGATTAAAACATAAACTGAATAGCAACAGCCATTAATTCCTAAATATGTAGTTCATTAACCGCTATAGTGGCGAAGTTGCTAATGCCAGCATCTGCTAGTAGAGACGTTAGCTGCTGTTTCCTGGACGCTAAACCAACAACAACCTCCCTCGTTATGAACCAAGATGGGTTGGTCCTTGACTGTTAATTCACAGTGTGACGTAGATCTGTCAGGATTGTCAAATCCTCGAGTTTCACCACTTATTTTCTATCAGAAGCTAATGCAGGAGGTAGAGGTTTTCATGTTCAGCCTGCATGTTAAAAGTGGTTTCTCAGAGAATTACCTCTTTAAAGCTTGAAACAAGAGTGAAAACCAGCAGAGAAATTATGTAGGGGATTCTGGGACATTCTTTGGGGATGCTACCCTCATGTTTAGCAGTGTTGTTCATTCAATGGATCCATGAATCTTAACAGTCGTTGCAACAAATAAATTTCGACCTAACTCAAATTCCTCTCATTCTTTTGTTGAGTTTAAATATTTCTAGGCTCACTATTGTCACCATTTATGATGCAAATAGCTTATTTAACTCATGCGTCTCCAGTGTATGGCTGCTAAGTGAAACAAATATTACAAAGTCACATTTTTCACAACTTTTGTGTTTCGGTGTCCATAAGAAATTACCGTAATTTCTAGACTATAGAGCGCACCTCAATATAAGCCACACCGGCAAAAAAAAAAAAAAAAAAAAAAAAAAAATTCTACACACACACGCCACACTCGAATACAAGCCGCACTCCGGCAGGTCTCCGGCGCACAGCGCATGTATGGCCATAACATAAGATAATGAGACAGAAAGACGCTACACGGAAGTTTTTCGTTGTTGTTTTAATTCAACAAAACGAATTTTAAACACGCGTGAACGTGCCTTCAAGTTTAGAAAAGAAAACAGCACTGATAGCATTCGTATTTCTGGATGGTTATGAAATAAAAACAGCACTGACACGTTATTACAGGTAATTTGCATGCATGTTTAGAAGAAAAGAACAGCGCTGACACAGCATTAATAAGCCCCGGATGATTGGAAAATAAAAACTGCACACAAAACATGCCAGTTGGTAATGATCTGCACAGTGGAAACACCTCGGCTGCCTGCTCTTTGTGTGTTCACCCAGTCTTCAAGAATGTTTTCCAATTCTGGCCATCTGCTTTTATTTCCTCTGAAAGCTTTTGTCGTTTTTGTACATTGACTGAGTTCATCCCGCTGCCGTCTCCAGCGCCAAACCATGGATTCATTCATGCCAAGCTTACGTTTCGGCAGGTGAAGGAAAATCTTCAGTAAAGCTGCACCTCATTATAAGCCGCATGGTTCAAAGTGTGGGGAAAAAGTAGCGGCTAATAGTCCTGAAAACACGGTAACCAAAAAACCCAAAAAAAATCTACAGGCTTTATAACAGTTAGGTATGTTTATTGTGTGTTTATACATGTACAGTGATCCCTCGCTACTTCGCGGTTCGTTTATCGCGGATTCACGACTTCGCAGACTTTTTCTCTGGAGCCTTATTCAAGGGAAATTCGCCGATTCGCGGTATTTTTCACCGATTCGTAGTATTTTTCAATGCGAAATATCAAGAAATTCCTGTTTTTTTCATCAATTTCATCATAAAATGCACTTTTTGTAATAAAACTATAAAAAAACCAAGTAAAAAAATTTTTTTCTTGAGTTTTACCCACAAAAAGAGACTGTGATCATTCGATAATTCAATATAGTACTGTACTGTAAGTTTGGTGTCCCTACTTCGCGGATTTTCACCTATCGCGGCCAGGTCTGGAACGCATCTACCGCGATAAACGAGGGATCACTGTACCTTTATTATTGTTTTTTTTACAAATTATTCTCTCAAGTGTTGGTGCTGCTGTAACAAGTGAATTTCCCCACTGTGGGATCAATACATTCTATTCTGTTCTATTCTATTCTAATGTCTTTTTGTCATCTAACTTGAGTTTGAACTTCAGTTGCATGCCTCAGTCATTGTTATGTGTATGGAACGATAAATAAAACTTTTGCTCTGTCAACATCAAAATCCATGAACTTTTGAGCCGAGCCATGTTTGCCAGAGAAGCCATTAGCTCCCGGGGATTCCTTCCATCAGGCTGTTTTGGAGGAGGTCACCGAGGGGGAAGGAGATAAAGAGATGTGCTCTGCAGCAAAGGCAAAGAGGAGAAGGAGAAGAGCAAGATGTTGGAGGAGGGGGAGGAGGAGGGGTGGTCCAGGTCACATGGCAGGCCTCAAGACCTTGTGTTGGAGGTGGTGCACTTCCCCTGAGCTACATTTACCCTTTAGCTGCAGTCAGGCAGGCAGGCTGGGGTGGACAGAGGTAGGTGATGGAAGGGAGGGGGGTGTGCAAGGCATCGAGGGAATGACAGAGAAAAGCGAGACAAGTGAGCCGGAGAGAGCATTGCATTGAATCCTAATGTCAGATCACAGCTGAGCCGAACGCTGAGGCAATCTCTCCCGCCAGCCAGTGTACAAATATGCATCTGTATCAAGGGTAAAATATTGTGATCTTTGATTATTCCCTCTTTCACCTTTCATTAATGTCATCCAGATAGAAGGTGAGGCAGCTTGACATGCCCATACGAGCGAAGAAAGGATTTCACAGACGACGCTGGTGAGATAGCACGGGATTTTGACAGAAGCCTTTGTTTCCTCTAACTCCGCGCAGTAAGCTGCCTCTCTCTGCAGTTGTAGGTCACATTCATTTCATTCTGAGATGACGGCTCTCTGTTGACTGCTTTCGGCTTTTCTTTTTTAATGTTCCGTTTGTGGGCCAATGTAATAAGAATGGAAATCGGAAATTTGCCCTCATTGTGCACAGTGAAAATTGGGTGGGCATTGGGAAGTAGGTTACACAACCCGATGTCTTAACTCACGCTGAAGTACAATTCATCCAAAAAATGGAACAAAGGGTTTTAACTTTGTGTGAGAAAAGCTTCAGTTTGTTCCTCTGATTCTTAAATTAGGCCAAGAGATCGAACAGCCATCCTGATAAAAGGCAATTTGATGAATATTCATCGATAATAATGGAATTAGACTGCTGCCTGTTTGTACTATAAGTCAATGTGTGACAAATTCTTATTTTAGTGGAATCACTCTGCTGACTTAAATGAGACGAAAAGCAACAGATAAAGTTCTGTTTCTCAGTCATGCAGAGATCCCATTTCTCAAGATAAATAATTCAGATTGTACATGCTGGTAGGCCGAGAATAGATTCCTAAAATAACAAGAGGGAGGAGGGATGGAGGAAAGAGGGTGGTAGGAAAGTGTGAGGTAACTATCCAATGGGGCTGACAGCCAGCAAGGTAGGGACGTTGGCATCCCAGAGCTTGTCAACCTCCAGTCTTTCTTTGTCCCTCTCTGATGTTATTACTGTAAAAAGGGCATCATTACTCCTACTCTGCACCCTAAAGTTGATGTTCTCCTGTCTTAGGCCATGATTAAACATATCTCCCCTGTCACTGGCCCATTTGCTCCTTGTTGGTTGTTACACTGAAATGCCCAGGATGGAACGACCTTTTCACTTTTAGTTGCTAAATCACCAAAAACCTATTTTCCTCCAAAAAAAATCTAAGTGAAACAGCCACAGCAATGCTTCAATGTTTCACTTTAGCATTCAAGAACCAATCCCTGCTTCCAATCCAGCATATTAGGTTGATGCGCGCCAGCCGCCCAGGCAGGCAGCTGTCCAGGTCTGTACCTTTCCCCGAAGCCCACTGCACCTGCACTGCTCCCCGATTCCCCGATAGCAACAATGCTAGGCAGATGTCCCTGAACTAGCCAAGACATTTTCTTAACATTAGAGCTGTGGAGTGGCCACTTTTCTCAGCCCCTTGTTGAATTTCTAGAAAATCCCCTGTGGCTTTTAAGAGCAACACGATATTGACCCACAATGTCTTCCACATCAACAACCGCCAAGCCATTCCCGTCCCTAATGGTAGGAAAATCAATAGGTAACGAATGGGTTTATTTATATTTCAAGCAACGGTGTGTCATGTTTTGGCTTTTGTGACAAGTTTATTGCTGTGGGGCATACTGGGCATGAGAGAATGAGGATGTGAGATATAATAATGGAAACACACACACACACACACACACACACACACACACACACACACACACACACACACACACACACATCTGTGAATCTCTATCGGTTTGTGTCATTCTACTGCAAATAACATCTGTTCTAGATGGAGATCTCCTCCTTATCGCAGCGGTGCTCCACCTCCATCATTAGTCTAAGTCAAACTCAGAAGCTAATCTCACATGGAAAGACAAGTTTGGCTCTCCGATCTTGTCAAATAATTCTCCCCATTATCAAAGTGGTCTTTGAAGATCATGCTCTCCGAGAGTTTGAGTGTCAGGTCAGTTTCCACAGCCAAAGGTGCTGCCGCCGCACAAAGACTTGTTCCTCTCTCGAGTTATTCTCCAACACAGCCTTCGGTATTTCCTCTTTACTCCTTCATGCGCCAACGTAGAGGTTACCTCAGTCATCCTCTCTGCTGGAGCAGCTTCACAGCCCAGAATGGCTGCTTTTCTCTTCATTACCTCTCGTCCTTTTTGATTGGCCGATGGGTGGAAACGGGGCGAATGGCACTTGGACAGGTGGGTAATCATGAGACTGTGTCACAGTGTGTGCATACTGGCAGTAATATTTGTTGTTTCAGCAGGTGAGATGGAAGAGGCAGGTGAGACACGGCCGGGCATCGTTTAAAAGTCCCTTTACAGCGTTCTCAGACACAATGTCGGCCTTCTCTAATGGTGCATCGAGCGCCTCGTCCCCTTGACGTTCCTCACTTTACTTTCATTCAATGCCCTTGTCTATTTGTTTATCATTTAAAAGTTGCCAAAGATTAAGCCGCATACAACACTAATAGGAGTGCCACTCATATAATATTAAACAAACTACATCATTTTTATCCTGCAGGTGTGCTAATCTCTACTTAATCCACTGCTTCCATATCTGGACTGGAATCATTTGGTTGGAACAGGTGTCCTTTCCAGTCCACTGGTGCAGCGATTTAAGAGAAGTGACTGACTGACAGTGAGAGAGACAGGGGGTGATATGAGAGGCTAATGGAGTTAATATCCTGAGATGGAGAGATAAAGGAAAGGAGTGATTGGAAGGAGAAACACGGGGAGCCGGCTGAGTTCCCGGAACTGTAATGAACACAGATCTAATTTTGCAGCTGGCTGTTTTCTAACTAACGTTGTTTTTTGTTTGTTTGAACTAACTTTATACTGAAGTCCTTGGTCTAAATGCCCTCAAAAACATTAACTGCCACAGTACCTGCACATATGGGAAAAATGTAAAAAATATTCATATGAGCTGATGTTTTTAAAGTTAAAGTCCCGTTAGTTGTCACACACACAGGTGTGTGTGCGAAATTTGTTCTCCGCATTTGGCCCATCCCCTGGGGGAGCGGTGAACTGCAGACACAGCTGTGCTCGGGAACTATTTGGTGGTTTAACACCCCAATCCAACCCCCTTAATGCTGAGTGTCAAGCAGGGAGGCATTGGGTCCCATTTTTCCAAAGTCTTTGGTATGACCCGACCAGGAATCGAACCCTGATCTCCCAGTCTCAGGGCGGACACTCTACCACTAGGCCACTGAGAAAGGTCTTGTTATTATAGATGTGGCGTATGGTCATAGTCAATTACTGTTTACCTTCTCAGAGGCCTAGAGTGTCTGCCCTGGGACTGGGATCTGGGTCCATATCCCAGTCGAGTCATGCCAAAGACTTTATAAAGTTGAGACCCTTTCCTCCCTGCTTGACACTCAGCTTTAAGGGGTTGGATTGGGGGGTTAAACCACCAAATAGTTACCGAGCACAGCCACCGCTGCAGCTCACTGCTCCCCACAGGGATGGGTCAAATGCAGAGAGGAATTCCACCAGTGTGTGATGACTAATGGGACTTTAACTTTACATGAAAATGATTCGGATGGAAAATAACAGGGCTGAAACTGTTACACTACTTTACATTTCCAAATTGTTTTGATTATCTATCTTGTTTTGTTGATTATCTATTCTGTGCACCGCAGCAGTTTATTTTTTACATATGAATATTACAATCGTACCCTTCCTTATATATCCTTGATATCTTGACCTTTAAAATGAAGTTCTGAGGGGTGAAAATAATCCTCTATCAAATGTAGATTTTCTTCTAAATAAAAATAATTGACGCGGACACAATCCCACAATATCAAGGAAACACCAGAACACGTCCATTAAGCCTTCTAATGGTTGTGATGGTGAAAATTTTAAAGGTGTGGGAAACTCGTTTAATCAATACATTTGCAGTGGTTTCTGGTATGAATGAGTGCCTTGCAAGCTGTACTCGGGACAAAAAAAATTCCCATAACTGCTTGAATAAGCTCCGACAAGTCTGCTGAAGCAAAGAGTGGCACAACACGGCATTTGAAGTCTTATTTCCTGATATTTGGACATCTCACCTCGGATTGGATAACTGCGACACGACTCTACCACTGACCTTAAAACAAATAACACAGACCTGGAGGTTTTCTATGTGGTAAAGTTGCTAATCCTAACAGTTAGCTCCTACTAGGTGAGGCAATGTCTACTGATTCCTGGATGCTAATCCAAGAACAGACTTCCTTGTGGCGAGGCAAGATGGGTGAGTCCATGAATGTTAAGTGACAGTGTGACATAGATCTGTCAGGATTTTCAAATCCTAGAGTTTCACTGTCTATTTTCTATCAGAAGCTAATGCAGCAGATAGGTGTAGGAGACTATTTTCATGTTCAGCCTGCATGACAAACACAGAGTGACTGATTCTAATCAGAAATAATCATTTAAAATGTTTTTTTTAGAGTTCCACACCTTTAAACTTAGACTTTTTACATTATTAACAAGGGCAGTATGTTTCCCTGCTCTCTGATAACGGTACTTACTGTCTCCCTCCACCCCCACCCCACTCATCACAAAAATTTTGGACATTCCTCCCTCCCCACTGGTGTGATTGCACAAACCTTAGAGGTCAGGGGTAAAATAAGCACCAGCTTTAGTTTTTGGCTTCTTTTTGAACACTTTCTGTCCACGTGGAGTAAAAAGAGCAAAGGTTGTCCAAAATTAGGACACAAAGCTCAGGACTTTTGAGGAGACTGGACAGTGACTAATTGAGGGCAAACACAAAAGTTAAGTTTTAGCCAGAAAATGTGTGTGTGGCTTCTAATTTGAGTGCAACCAATACTAACTTTTATCTGTAACTTCAAACAGTTGAAATCAGTGGATCTCAGGACTTAGTTTGTTTACGAGTTTAACTTTTTTAGGAATTTCTTTGTAAGTGTGCATTTTCCTCAGTACACACGTCTCCAGTCTGTCTTAATCTCCTCCCATCTGCTAGTGGACTCTCTGTCCCTGTGTGGAGGCCTACAGTGCGCCGCCTGATCTGCTAAACTTGACCCCACCATGTGTGTGTGTGTGTGTGTGTGTGTGTGTGTGTGTGTGTGTGTGTTGGTTGCTTGATGAGCCTCGTTCCTCATGAAGTGGTGTCATTAAAGCAGAGAGAAGAAGCAAACGGGTGATTACAGTGATTTGGCAAAGGTTGCAAAGAATCTGTCCTCCAATCAGAACCTTTGCCTGGCCCCCTTCAACACCACTGCAATCACAGAGCACCAAGTCTGAGGAGTGTGTGCACACATTTTCTCGCACTTTTACATATACAAATCCACGCACACGCTCATCAGACTCAGGTGCAGACTTGGCATTTCCTGCCAGCACTGTGGGAAAAAAGCAGATTTCATAATACGCCAAATTTGTCCATTAAAATGAAAAGCACAAAAATGTTGATTAGTCATATACATTTTCTTATTTCAGTAAAATTCAACAATTGAATGAATTCTGCATGTTTTCAAAACACAAACACACATACTGAACAATAATGCTTTGTAATAAACACACGTATACATCAAAACTGTATTTATCTCACTGTAGATGCACCTTTTAACTCATTCAGTGCCATTGATGACTAAAGTCATCATTTTAGATCGAACCGTTTGCTGCCAATGTCAACGAAAGTTGTCATTTGCATTTTTTTACTGTTTGAGCATCGGAACGAGCCCCCGCTCCAAGAGAACAAGCATCTCAGCTCTGAAGCCGATCTTCATCCGCATACGTCACACATCACATGATCAGGAAGCAGAAAATTCATGTGTTAGGAGATTGTTTTGGGCCGCCGCTGTAAAATAAGTGAGGCGCGAACCAGAAAAGCTTCTGCCCATCACAATTCAACAACGGATTATGAAAGAACTGATAATGCTCGAAACACGCGGATTCTTCCGGATGTAAGAGGTGAGTCTCTGCTGGTTATTTTGGCGTCGACATCATCCTAGCACACAACGTTCTGTCACTCTTAAAAAAACAGTAAAAACGGCGAGAAACGCTGGCAGCGAAGAGCTTTAGCGATCAGGAAACGACTGGCGGTGAATGAGTTAACAAGAGAAATGAAATGGTCAGAATAAAAATGTTTTAAGAAAAATGAAACAAGGACAGAATAAGAGAAAAATAAAACCTTGAAAGTTTTGTATGCACATGTAAATCTGCAAAGGAGGTCTTGTTAGTCTTGTTAGCACAGTAAAAACTTATTGGAGAAACAAAGACCCAATAAACTTTGTGTTTTTTTTTTCCACAGCCCACATTCAGTGTAGAACATAAGTATGAATGAATTCCATTTAAATCTAACTCATCAAACAATTAATGCATCTGTGTCTTCCACTTAAGACTACTAGACTGCACCGTTTCTGTATTGGTTCCAATAATTACGTAAAACAGACTTCTCTCATTTAGGTGAGTTCAAAAGGCACCAAAGGATAAAAAGACAGAGAACAAGAATGGGCAATGAGAGAAAGGGGGCACAAAAGAAACTGATCACCAAATTGAACCGCAGTTAGTCTCTCCCCGAAGAGGTGGAGTCACTGTAATGAGATCAGCAAAGTAGATGCCTACAAGGGCCACCTCTTCCCCATCTCCATCCCTCTCTCAAGGAAGACAAGTTTGTTTCTCAAGGTGATTGTTGCGGTGATAAGAGAGACGGTGTTATTAAGGGTGACAGCGAAGGGGCTGAGAGGCAGCGGCTGACTGGATAACCTTGTCCCCATCCCCGCCTCGCTTCCTTCTGCATGATCTCCACCGCTGGCCTACCCTGCCTGCTTGCTTGTCTGAACACAATCTGCTGGCTGGAATTACCTCGCAGCCCCAGGAAAACTAAACATGATTTCTGACCTTTCCTTTCTGTGTTCAACAATAACCTTTGCTGATCCGCCGATGCCACAAGACCGCTGCAACGAGCGAGGGACGGAGCAGAAAAGATGCGTGTTTTTAAAATTGTTATTGAGTGTTTAGTTGGATGTATATTTATGGGCGTGTATGGAATCATCGAGCCAAACATCCCAATAAATACTTCCTCTGAGATGCTTCATGAGGTTCGAGTCAAAAGAGCCACTTCACAGTCGTCATGCACATGTTGCTCATCTCACTGGTCACTTTAATCTGCACATTATTTGAACAATCTATAATATTAACCTTACACATCGATTTGAGTTCTGCATGGTGGCACAGCTGGTAACACTGTTGCCTCACAGCATGAAGATTGCCTGCCTGTGTCACCTTTCTGCACAGAGCGGGCATGTTCATGCATGTTTGGGTTTTCTCCAGATGCTCCAGCTTTCTCTAAAAAGACAACATTTTGCATGTCAGGTTGATTGGAGACTATGTCGTTTGTCTCCACGTGTCCCAGTAGCTGCTTTTAGAAAACAGTGCAATTTGCCGCAAAGCTGAGCCAACATCTGGGAGCCTTAGGTCATTTATCAGACCATGGTGGTGATGTGGCGCATCCTTTTTACAAAAGATAACACAATGGTGGTATAGAGCTCCGGACCCCACGTGACTCTCAGTTAGTAGACGCCATATTGGCGGGTAAAAGAAACTAAACAAACACGGATCATAACCATGAACGTGAACGGATCAGCTTGGATTTTACTTCGTCGGAGTTTACTTCACACTTTAAAACCGAAGAAATCGTTTTATATAGTCAGAAATTAAATAGACTAAACATCTCCGACCCTTACCGTGCCCCTGGGATACTTTTTAAAAATGCCAGACGCTGTCGGAGCAGACTTCTTACTGGACCTGTCCAGGGAACCCCTTGGGATTTACCCGGAGGAGCTGGCTCAGGCGGCTGGGGAGAGGGAAGTCTGGGACTCTTGACGCTACTGCCCCCGCAACCCTACTCCAGATAAGCGGATGAAAATGGATGGACAAATAACAGATTTACATGTAAGTAGTTTAAATAGAGTGCTGTGCTGTTTGAATGTATAAACTGAACAGCAAGAGAAATCACTAGTTTGATTTTTTTCCGTGAATAAAATAAATATGTCAGGCAGGAGCGTCTCAGAATCTGTCTGAGATCTGTCTCGGTGAGACAGATAATAGCAATCCAAAGTGCTTTTTATGTGTGATCTGACAATTGATCAACCATTGCTTAAAAATTAAATACAGCTTAGCCGGTTGATTGCTGTGATTATAAAACACGTAAACGGCAGCACGCAGAATTCACGAGGAAACGTTTTTACGTGACGTTTACTTGTTGCTATGAGTAATAAGACAGAAAAAGCCACGCCAAAATAAGTTTAGGAAGCCCACTAAGAATCGTAATAAAAGCATTTAAAATAAATACCATCCACAGTTGAGGAAACGTTGGTTTAAGTACCTGATATGAAGCGGTCGCTGCAGAAGTGAAATCCTTTACTCTCGGGATCCCACAGTTTCATTTTCGCCCGGTCACTAGCGTGTTTTATTACAATGATCCAACGTTTGCAGCGCTCCGGATCTTGGGGAATCCTGTAGATGGCTCATCCTTTATGTCGTCCGTGTCTGTTCTGCATCCTGGGGCACAACAGGAATCTACCATATTTCCTGTCTGATTTAGTTTTCTGACAATAACAAATAGTCCAGCTGCCGGCTTCTACCTGCCAATATGGCGCCGTTTCGATTTGAACTGTTGCATGCCGGGAGAAGTGACGTCAACTCCCGGAGCTCTATAAAGGGTGTGTGAGGGTGGTCTCCACGCTGTCACAGACTTCCCTTTAGCTTGGACATGACTTGCTTTTTTATTGGGATTGAAGCAGTGCTCCTCAATGTGACAGTGTCTTTTCCCTGGCGATAGGGGGCCATATCCCTGAATCACTGCAAGCAAGCATTATTGTTGTGTTCAAATAAGACCTTTCCAACATATGGTCATTAGGGTCAAAAATCCCTGGGAATGCAACCTCCAGCAAAATAACAAGAACGTCAGATTCCCTTTCATCACTGGCAATGAGTGAAGAGGTAAATGTGTAAAGCAACAATGTTTATTAATGGTGAAAGTTTTGTAACCATTTGTAACAAATCAGTAAACGTGTTTTTTCCTCACGGACTCCCGTAGAAGGAAACATTGGAATCCAATATGACGTCGCCCAGAGACTTAGACCCTGTGGAGCCCTTAAGGCATTTCTCTGAATAAATAGGTTCATAAGTTTGAAATAAATAATTCTAAAATGATTTATCATTAAAAACATTGATATGTGTTGTTAAAATGAATAATTCATGCTATATATGCATTTTAGTTAAAAGGAAAATATCGCTAAAATGTACTTCCTGTTCTGGCGGCGCACTTCCGGTTCCGGTCAAACACTGTTTTCGCCGACAAACTGGCGCCTCATGCAGAAGGCAGCGTGGAGGTGTAATCAGATGCCATCTTCTCTGAATTATCAGGCTGGAATGCCGTAAGTTGCTTTATATGACAGTTTACACGAATAGCTTTGGATATTGGTGTATATTTTGCTAACATGAATGTTTCAGTGAGAGTAATGCACTTTTTGGATGTAAACCTGCTTCTATCTGTTAAGATGGAGTCTATTTTCTGTCATTTCAGTTTTCACTACATGTTCATGAGACAATTAAACAAGCTGCAACTAAACTCCAGGGTCTCCATTTGTGGTTTAACTCAGTGTCACCAACATCCCTGTTGAAAACACTACAGACCCTAACCCTAACCCTCATTTTAGAACAGATTTTCATGGTTATATGTTATGAAACTGCCAATATTTTTCAACAAGTGGGTATCTTTTAACTTATTTACTACATATTGATGGAGATTTCCAGTGATTAATGGTCAAAACGACACATTGTCATTTTGAGCTTTTTTGACAAGCTGCTTCAAAAGGTGCCTGTCCCGAATGTCTCCATGGACCATCTGGTGACCTGAGCTCCAACTCTAACGTGGAGAAGTTCCCACATCTCTGCCTCGCTCCAGCGTTCCATCTCAGCTGATTTTGATTCTGTTGTCAGCCAGAGCTCTGCAGACCTTCTCCACATGATCATGACACCACCCTCTGTTCTGCCCAGGCGTAATCTTCATTCACAAGTCCAGCATTGCAGCAAGCATGCTGACACTAATGTAAAATTCCTGTACTGCCATGCCACCACGACTCATTCATAAGCAGTAGGTTGCTCATAGGATCTGGTGAAGAACAACTAACCACAAAAGCCCACTGACTCAGGATAAAGTCCTCTTTGTGTCAGTGAATCAAATCCTGGGTTTCCTACAACACGTGATAAAGCATGATGAGTTTATGATTGTTCTGCATGCACACTTTTAGGGCTTTAGCATTCTGGAAGCACGTTATTAAAATTTATTTTGCAGCTTGGTGGTCATGCGTGTATGACATGTAGGTCTGTGTATAATGGCATTGAGTAACCATGGAGAATTTGAAGTAGGCCTTATACCCAGGACGAGAGTCTACAACCTTTCTGACAGAAAGAGACATTTTACATTTTCTCCTCACAAATGTCATCTGTAGAGAGACACAAGACCTACTTGACCTTCAAAGTTAAGATAAAATGTTAAGTAAAGTTTCACTTCTGTCTATTTATGCAGTATGCATTATGTATGTTCAAACGTCTAGGCTGCATTACCATTTTTCTGCATTTCCTTATATTTTTATACACACAGTATGATTCAGCACTATGCAGATATTTCAGTTTGAAGCTCAACAAAATTATGATAATAAGCATTTAAATGAATTTGTATTTAAAACAAGATTTTTTGTAGCTATTATTGATAATGAAAAAAGGGATAAGACATGTAAAGATTATATTACTAATCATTTTTATGTGTAATTAACTGAAGTCAAAAAAACCAAACAACAGACTTCTGGAGAGCAAGTTTCAAACTTCGATCAGCCATCAGTGCAGGGTTTGAGTAGGGTAATCGTCTAGCACCCAGCACAGCCCAAGAGCGGTGCAAGGATGGGCTGTGGTGCAATTATAAATAGGTGGTTAGAGAGCTCACGCATTGAACAAGTTTAAGGCACAGGACGTCATCTCAGGGAAGCAGAAAATGCAAAATGAAAAATTAGCGTAGCGGTGTGTTGGTTATATTCACACTAAATGAGTTTTTTCATATCTGTTGCATTTCAGCCACTTTCTAAATGGTTGTGTAGGCTGTGGAGAGACCCTGATCCAGCATGAAGAGCACTAATGCCGTGCTAGTGATCAGTTCATTTGATGTTTTAAATTCCATTGTAGTTTGTGACGCTGTGTGTTCCTTGTTACAGTGAACTGGTGTTCCACATGTTTGTCAAGACCAATTTTTCACTTACACATGGATGTTTTGGTTGATATACACTAGAAGTATTCTAATATAAGAAGCAGTAAACAACTCAAGGACTGTGATGAAAACTTTTTCTATTTAAACAATCAGGGGCGAGGGTGGCTCAGGGGTTACGAGTTTGCCCTTTAATCAGTGAGTTGCAGGTTCAAACCCAGGCTCCAGCAGTCATGTGCCCTTTGGCAAGCTACTTCACCCATACTGCCTGCTGGTGGTGATCAGAGGGACCGGTGGCGCCAGCGTACGGCAGCCTCGCCTCTGCCAGGGTGCCCCAGGGCAGCTGTGGCTACATTGTAGCTCATCACCACCGGTGTGTAAATATGTGTGTGAATGGATGAATAATCCACTATAGTGTAAAACGCTCTGGAGTCCTCTGACTCTGAAAGGCGCTATACTGGTCATTTCTACAGATATTGATATGTTTATGTCTATTTATTCATTTATCAGATGCGTTTATCCAAAGCGACTTACAATTTATAACCTATAGGGCATGTTGTGATATGTGCTGTTTCCCTCTCTCATAAAAAAAGGAAAACTAACACATTTTATGTTAATAACATCAAAAATCGTATATGCATTCTTAAACGATTACTACTTTTATTTAAGGAAATGAAGTGCCATATTTATTTTGTCTCCAAGAGCAGCTGGATCTCATTCTCCCTAAGTGTCATGCTAAGCTAAGATGTGTGTATTTTCTGTACATTGGCCTATTTCTGCATATGGTCTAAATTTCTACTTGAAACTAAACCAAACTAAACTATTTTGAGAGAGAGGAGAAGTAGCTGAAGAATTTGGTGTGTAATATTTGTATGGCATGTAAAAGTTGTGTCCTTAAAATCAATCAATCAATCAATCAATCAATCAATCAATCAATCAATCAATCATGTTTATTAAAGACATAAGAAGGTCCAAAACAGATAATAAAAACATAAATAAGTAAAATAGGTAAAAAATATGTACAAGCTATTTTAGGCTCACATAAAGTTTAAGACGCCAATAATTCAACATGTTAGAATAAAACATGACAGAACTCCGTGTGGGGTTTGTCAGGGAAAACCGATACCGATATTTTCCAATATGAAATTTTAATGCTGATGTTGGTCGATATTAATGGTAGACCGATAATACTGGTATAAACATTTGCAGGAGGTCCTGCTGGACTGTGTTACAGTTAACAGGTGAACATTATAGAATGAAAAACCAAAACAAGTGAAATCTCTATTTGCTTCTGTCAAAAACAGTTAATTCTGCATTCATTTGCTCCTTTTTTTTATTAAGACTTTTAGCGGCCATGCACTTCCATTAAGAGATTAGTAGGTGTGCCTTGGGTGGGGACGGGATTCTGACCCTCGTCTTCTTCGTGTGAGCTGCTGCAGATATAAGCTGACGGTAGCACAGAAGAAGTTGCCATAATGTATTTGTTTGGTTAAAAAAAGGAGTATTAAACACTGTGTTTGTAGGATTTCTGCATAAATTCATTACATCATCACATTTCCATTTTTTGCCTTTTCAGCAAGTTTGGTGTTATCATTAGTAGTTTGTTAGATAAGGTTAATTGATCTCCTCCTACTCTGTGTATTAGTGAAATGTTGCGATCTACTTCTTCCACTGACTCTGCAGAACTCCTACAGCCTCAGCACAATCTGACCCTCAGGAGCAAAGCACATCCCTAAAGAAATTATTTCATCATCTCTTACTGCTTGCTTGTCTTTCATCCATAGACCTAATTTGCTTCCCTCTCCTCCTCCTCCTCTTCCTCCTCCCTTCTCCTTCCTCCTCCTTCTCTTTGGAATACACCAGTTCATGCTGATGCGAGGCTAAACGTCCACGCTCACAAGCAGAGTGACCCGAACATCCAGCTCACTGGAATTAGCTGACTGACCTGTCGGTGAGCATGGTATTGTTTGTGTGGGAGCACACTACTCTGAGGGATTTGGACAGGAAGTGTGAGCTCTAAATGTGGGACCCGGAACTGGCCTTTCCGATGGATTAGTTCGCACTGATCCTCACGACCTCTGAACATTCCTGCTTCCTCTTTTCCACGATCTCTCCATTTATGTCCAGCCGAGCGCCGGTTACATTGACTTCTGTTCATCAGGAGAAGAAAACTACTGTTTGTTTTTGCACTTGCTCCTTCTCTCTCCATCTCTCCCTCCAATTTTAGTACCTCACAACAAATTCCCTTCTCTCACCTCTCTACTCTTGCCATTCGTCTTCTCATTCCTCTCCCTCTAACTGCGCCCCTTGTTCATTCGTCCTGACTTTTCTAAAGGGGATCAGTAGAGCTTAGAGGCCTTCCTGCCTGGTTCATTACTGAGCCACTCCGACACAAGAAGCTTGTTTTTCTACTTAAAAAAAAAGGAAGGCGAGCACTCTTGCTGTCTTTTACACCAGATAAGTTCATCATCAAAAACCTCACAGCGGCAGTGCATGTAGCTTTGCTCTCTCAATCAATTTCTGGCTCTTGTCCTCACTCTCCATTTAACCTGCTGCGTCTCATTTTGCCTTTCCATGTTTTCATTGTTCCGTCACATGTCAGCGATCTGGAGCAAAGCGTCTCATTGTCCTTCAGCTGGTGTAAACATACAAACAACACCAAACACACAGCTCCTGAAGACAAAACCAACCCCAGCCATTTAAGCGTGCATAAATACAGAATGTGTGTGTGTGTGCGCTCATGAATGTTGCTTTACATGCACATGCTCCCAACTTACCACTGGGTGTGTGCTAGCAAGAGAGAAAGTGATTTTGTTTGTGTGTGTGTGTGTGTGTGTGTCAGAGCCAAATGTACTGTACGTGTTTGTCTGTTTGTCCTCTCCGTGTGGGTGTGTGCGTGGGCCACAGGCCTGCCTCGAAAATGCCAGAGCCTGTTTCTAATCCAGGCCTTCTCAGTGGGTTGCAGCTCTAGCTGTGCCAGGCAGGCCTGCTGCAACACCAACAGAGCCCCAGCTGACAGCTAGTCTGCTCCTGTTTCTGCTTTCTGAACAATCTCGCAGCTAAAAAAAAACCTTAACGACAGGTTAAGCTGGTAAATGAGCAGAGCCAAACAACATGCAGCAGTTGCACCAAACAGTAGATGATAAAAATGAAATATTATAGGAAATGACAGCTTCTAAAGAAGGAAAACAATGGGTGGGGGAGCAGGTAGTAATGGCGGAGAGCTAAAGAGATGGATATTTTCGGTAGCAGGTTGAGGAGAAAATCAGTGTTAAATCTGATTCATCCACTTCAGACGCCAAGCTCTTAGGATGCACTGAGCAGCCCTTCAAAAGTGAAATATCAGCAGCTGTCAGTGCCAGTCATCGGTGCCATGTGTGATGGAAAATCAGTCTATATCATATCAGACACCTGTGACGAGAAAACGAGGAAGACGGGTGCCTGCCTCCTCCTTGCTGTGTTGCTTTAAAAATGGCTCCCACAACAGAAACATCCCTGGATGGTCTGCGTCATCGGTGACGGGGACGTTCGCCTTGCTGGTGGTTCAAAGTGTAGCGGTGGCTGTTCTGCTAGATTAGGTAGGTGATTGGCCATTAATATTCATTTCACAGTGTGTCTTTGTTAGACTACAGCGAGGGTTGACAGAGAGTTTAGATAGATTTAGTCTGCTGTGTGTTTCCCTTTAATTCCTACAGGAAGGATTAGTTTCCTACTGGATTCGACCATATTTGATACGGACTGTTCTCCGGATATTTGGTTGTTTTGCAAAGACTGCTACACTTTGGTTTAAAGACTTTGTTCACGTGTTCACATTTGCAGTGGTCTCTTGTAAGAATGGATGCCTTGTGAGTTGATCTTTGTGGAAAACAAAGCTCTGGCACTCCGGCGTTCCCAGACCAGATTGGAGATGTAACCTCTCTAACGTGTCCTGGGCCGACCCGGGGGCCTTCTGCCAGCAGGACATGCCCGAAACACCTTCCCAGGGAGGCGTCCAGGAGGCATCCTGACCATACCATACCATACCCACTTTATTTATAAAGCACATTTCAAAACGGCATGGCAGCCGACCAAAGTGCTGTACAGAATAAAAAGTAAAAACACAATATTAAACAATACACGGTCAACAATAAAATGCACAACAAGGCAGATAATCACGGTCAACAAAAAGACACAGTAAAATAATAAAAGTCAGGGATTTAAAAATGCCTGGTCGTAAAAGTGAGCCTTAAGCAGCGACTTGAACCGGAGGAGGGATGGTGCCGGCCTCACTGAAAGAGGAAGAGCATTCCAGAGTGTCGGAGCAGCATAGACAAAAGCACGCTGCCCCCGCGTTTTGTATTTCCTTGTTGGAACGTGAAGCAACAGGCAATAAGCAGATCTCGACACCCGGTTTGGCACATAACGAGTCACAAGATCTGACAGGTAATCCGGAGCCAGACCGTTCAGGGCCTTAAAAACAAAAGTCAGGATTTTAAACTTGACTCTGAAGTTTACGGGTAGCCAGTGGAGCCACGCCAGTACAGGTGTGATATGGTCTCTTCTAGGGGTGTTTGTTAAAAACCTGGCTGCCGCGTTTTCTACGACCTGAAGCCTGAGCGGAGGCAGGTAAACCAATTAAAATGGAATTTGCGTAATCCAGTCGGGAGGTGATAAAAGCATGAATTACAGATTCCAGGTGTGCTCGTTTCAGGATCAGTTTTACCAGATGTCCAAACCACTTCAACTGACTCCTTTCGACCCGGAGGAGCAGTGGTTCTACTCCGAGTCCCTCCCGAATGTCCGAGCTCCTCACCCTATCTCTAAGGCTGAGCTCGGCCACCCTGCGGAGGAAACTCATTTTGGCCGCTTGTATCCGCAATCTTGTTCTTTCGGTCATTACCCAAAGCTCATGACCATAGGTGAGGATTGGGACGTAGATCGACCGGTAAATTGAGAGCCTGGCTTTCTGGCTCAGCTCCCTCTTCACCACGACAGATCGTCTCAGCGTCTGCATCACTGCAGATGCTGCACCAATCCGCCTGTGGATCTCCCGATCCCTCCTACCCTCACTCGTGAACAAGACCCCGGGATACTTAAACTCCTCCACTTGAGGTAGGACCTCTTTCCCGACCCAAAGTTGGCAAGCTACCCTATTCCGGTTGAGAACCATGGTCTCAGATTTGAAGGTGCTGATCCTCATCCCAGCCGCTTCACACTCGGCCGCGAACCTACCCAGCAAGAGCTGAAGGTCAGAGCTGGATGAAGCTAGGAGGACCACATCATCCGCAAAAAGCAGAGACGAGATTCTCCTGCCACCAAACTCGACACACTCCACACTACGGCTGCGCCTAAAAATTCTGTCCATAAAGGTAATGAACAGAACCGGTGACAAAGGGCAGCCCTGGTGGAGTCCAACCCTCACCGGGAACAGGTCCGACTTACTACCGGCTATGCGGACCAAACTCGCGCTCCTCTGGTAAAGGGACTGAATGGCCCTTAACAGAAAGCCACCCACCCCATACTCCTGGAGCGTCCCCCACAGGGTGTTCCTGGGGACACGGTCATAAGCCTTCTCCAAATCTACAAAACACATGTGGATTGGTTGGGCAAACTCCCATGTCCCCTCCATCACCCTTGCAAGGGTATAGAGCTGGTCCACAGTTCCTCGACCAGGACGAAAACCACAATGTGTTTAGCTTTCACTGTTGCTAATTCTACTCTTGTATTGCACTCCCGTCACTAGTTGTTTGCGTCACTCCCTGGGTGTATTTTCATTGGTCGATTGCAGACAGGAGTGATAGGTTTTCCAGCAGTGTTTGAAGACCACTGAAGGCTGACTTTAGCCCTCAATACTCTGTCACAGCTGGTCACAGTGGATGACCACAGACATTAAATCACTCTCATGTTGACCGTTTTTGTTGTGATTCTGTTCACAATGAGAGATTTGTCTAGGATGGCCCAAAAAATGCAGTGTCTGATTGGCAAACAGCAACGTGGCTCTACCACCGACTCTGTTTGCTTAGCAGTGCTGTTTTATCTCCACAAATAACACAAATGGTAAATGGCCTGTATTTGATATAGCACCTTCTAGAGTCCTGGGACCCCCCAAGGCACTTTACAACAAGGAATGATTCAGGTTTTTGCTGTAACACTGGACAGTGATACACTGATCTCATCAGGTCCTGTGAGGTCTTAATAACAGCAGACAGCTCCTCCAGGAGAAGAAGAGATCTAGCAGACATAAAACCTCAGTAACAGGTCTTTTCCTAATGGACAGCAGCCTGGAACAGGTGATCTAAACTGTCTTCACCATGATGAGATTAAGGGACTAATTAGTCTGACTGTGTGTTGAGGTGTGACTGAGTTCATGCAGGAATATGTGCCTCCCTATCGGACTAGCGTGGCCCCTGAGAGACTGAGTGCATCGTCTCCTACCATCCGCTGCATCCAGAGGCTAATTAATTCACTCTTCCAGCTTCCATGCACTTTGCTGAATTTTCAGTCTTACAGGCAAGTATCAGAAAAACAAAAATTTAATCTAAGCTGTTTTGACAGTTCATTATCACACAATAATTACTGAACGAGGAGGAATTACAGCAAATAAGCATCTAAGGCTCGCAAAAGTAGGGCACGCAGGAACATCAGCATCACTGTCTATCTGCCAAATACAGATCCAGATATGTAAAGCTAAATTATCTTTGTCAGTGATAATTAAAGGAGGAATCTATGCTGTTTGATTAGAAGCTATATGAGAAGATGGAAATCACATCTGTCTCTTTTAGCTCACTGCTCCTTTTCCCCCTCTGTCTCCTAACCTGTTAAAGTCATGTTTGATCACACCTTAGCAGTGCTCTGACCTGTTCATTTAGGATGATGCGCAACTTCCAGGTCTGTTCTAACACTCCTTTGTTCCTGAGCGAGGTCTCAGCCGCCAGCTGGTGAGAGGACCCCACACTGACCGCCGCGCCCTGGGAGCTTTGAAACCGACCACTCACAACCAAGTAAAGAGACAGCTGAGTGTCGTTGTTAATGTGGACACACTGCACCACAATGGCAAAATCAATGGACCTATAGGGGGCATCAATCTTGACAACACAAGACCCCTTTTGCTTGTCTCAACACTCCTCTAAAGCTCCAAATGAATGGCTACAAGATCAGAGATGGACGAACGAGTACCAAAAGGAGGAGTAGGGGAAAAGGAAAGGCCGTAAAAGATAGAAAGACAAACGTATGGCATTGACAGTGATCTTTTATCGGCCTTTCCTGCCTTCATCCCAGGTGGTTATGCTATCATTTGAAGATTGTGCATCTGACTGATGGCCAAGTGGCCAGCCATCCTAATTCACCCCAAAAATAAATAATTAAACGGGCAGAGGTTTTTAGGTAAAGCCTCTGAAGTGCCGCGCGTCAGCTGCACACAGTTGGCATTGGCTTTGCATTTCTCCGCCTCCTGTTTTTCACTTCCAAATTTCTAATTTGCACTGGAATGAGAAACAGTAGAGCCTCCTTTAAATAACAAAAGAGCCACTCGCTTTGTTACCGAGTGACACGTGAGATGCACACACACACACAAAAAAAAAATAACAGTGAAGTTCATTGTCTCTGCCACCGACTTGAAGGATGCCTTCTCAGTACATTAACATATATGCAGATAGGCAGCAAGCAAATGAAAGCCTCCAAAAGCAGAAGAGATCAAAGACGACAGAATTGAGGCCAAGTAATGAGGATCTTGGCAAAAGCTCTGCAAATTTATTGATTGTTTGGCAAGCTTTACGTGCTCCTGCTCCATTTTCTCTGTGTCTATACAGTTTACTACGGCTCAAGCGGTGTGGGCTTTAACAAGGCTGCAGTGTGGAAAGGATTCTAGGAAAAAAGCCTAATCACCATCTAATTCACAATGAAATAATAATGTAGCTGGAAGAGGAAACAAGAGGAGAGAGATGGGCAGTTGAAAAGCCAATCAGAGCCCTAGATCCCCTCAATAGTTCTTCTTTAATCAATTACGAGCTTACAAGCACGGGCAGAATGAGACTACAGGGGATTAATCCACAAACCGAGACAATTTCAGCCACTGACAAATGAAAATGATAAAGTGAGATTACATTTGAATCAAGATGCCGTCAAATCTGCTTACGTTAGCCGTCATGCAATGTATTTAATACATAGTCAGAAAATAAAAGGTTTCATTTAAAGCTGAGGAACAGATGAGCTCAGAAGAAATGACTCAGCCAGTATGGAGAGCAAGAAGATGAAAATGATGAAGAAAAGAAGACAACTACCTCCACGGCTCTCGCTGTCGGCCGGTTTCACCTGGATGGGGCGCGTCATCTGGAGGCAACAAAAAAGAACAGAACGTCAGACAGGTTAGTGCAGACGATTCAGGCCGTTGTTGCTGCACAAACAAGCCACAAAGCGACAGTGCCAAGGCCGTCTCAAGCATATAATAGCGGCTCTGCAGTGCTGATCAAAGAAAGAAGAGGAAACCAACTGTCACACAGAGATACTGATTTGATGCTGTAAGGATTTTCCTCCTGCATTTTACATCACATAGAGCATCTATGCATTTGTGGCCTGTTCACATCTATTTTGGGATTCTTCTCGTCAGCTGGAGGAGAGTTTGCAGGGATACATATGTGTGTCTAAATGAAAGAGGCCAAGAAAGTCCTAATAAAAGTGAATCCAGCCACAGGAGGAGAGGGATCAATATGGGCCTATTGATCCAGGCCCTTGGGCTGAGGAGAGTGTCTAGCTGGGAAGAAATCTCTGGTTAGGGGGCTCAGTCTAATCCACTGGACCCTGATAAGAATGGCATTGCCTGGATTAGATGCCTCTGTCATCACTGCCTTTGTGTCATGCTCTCCTCCTTCCCTCTTTCTTTTTTCATTATTGTTGTTCAAGCTGAGTAGTTTCACCACACTCAGGTCCACTTCATTTTGGGGAAATAAAGCAGTTTTTGACAATTTGTTGTTGCTGTATGTTTTTTTTTTAAATTTCACCCACTGAAACATGAAGATTGCAACCTAATCTGAAGTATGAGCACTCATCTGTGACCAGCACCATAAATGCATAAAACTAAACCCAAACTGGAATGATCAACATGGGCAGCTGATCAAAGTTCAATAAATGTGTGGCTTAAATCTTCCCGTAACACAAGACAAACCTTTCCCCACACTCATCCTTTCCAGTAAACCATTTGGTAGTCACAATTAAAGCATCTTTATGGCTTGAAACCATCTGCTTCCCAGTCAAACCACTGCTGATGGCATTTTTTTAACCACATATGTACAGTTTGACCCCCTTTTTCCTATCTTTCATCTTTTTCTCCAGTTCAATTCCACACCAGGATTGAAAAGGTCAGATTTAAAGAGAAGGCAATCCAATAAAACCATGGCATGTTCAAGGAGAAACACTGTAATGGGATTTTAAAATGTCTTAATAACATGGTGATGTATGGGGTAGAGGTTCGGGCCCAATTCATTAAGTGCTAAATGTATCAGTTTTCACCTTGAGGAACTGAGTAACCTTTATTCCATAAATGTTCCCACTGTAAATAATAAGCAGCAGTCTTAGTGAGAAAACGAGGACGACGCTCGGCTTTGTGAAGGTTTCAGCTTTCCAAAGCGGCCCCGTTTGCAACGGCTCTCTTTTACTTCAACAGCACAAGCTTGGTAATTTTACAGCATGGCATTGCCAAGCCACGGGGTGCACAGCTCCACAGCGATATGGTGTGATTACACAATCAACTGCAGTCTGACTGAAGCCTGCAAGAAGATTGAAACATCTCCAAACAGGCGGACAAAATGCATCTGTGTGACACATTCTCGTATAAGTTTACGACCTTCTGTTCACTCAAAGAAAGTCTCTGAATTAGGCCTCAAACAGACAAAAGAAGCTTCAGTCCTGCAAACTGATTTGCGCTTTGATGCATGATGGAGGAGTCTGAATCCACGACTGTGGCTTCACCACCATCTCATTCGTCTCCGCAGGGAGCCTGTGTGTGGGAGGAAACTCTCTCCAAAGCTAGTTACTGTTCAGCCTCCAACATGCCAGCTTAATGGTCTATTTATTTGCCCGACAGCAATGCATTATGGTCCCGAACAGTTACAGCTGATGGCTCTCAGTTTGCTAAATTTCCCTTGAACACAGAACAAAACAATGAGTAATTCCAAAAGAGAAACTAAATGCACCTTGTCCACTTTTAGATGCACCCTCATGTGTGCACAAAAATCATGATTATAAGTTAAATGTTTGAAGTACTGTTTATTTTTAACTATATATTTTCCAGGGTAGACCTTTTTGAGACACTAACAACACAAGAAAGCATGATTAGAAGATTGTGACATTAAGTTTGGAAAGAGGCTTTTCTGAGGAGGCGGAATCAAAGGGTAGAACAAGAAGAAACAAAAGAAGAGAAAATCCTGACAGAAAAGACGGTACTCGTCATCCTTAAAAGTATTTTGTTCAGAGTGGTGCTTCCATACCAGAGCTCCACCTCCCTGCGTTTCGCTTTCAAGCCCAAATGGAATGAAGTGCAACACCTGCTCTCTACAAACACTGTATATTTACAGGACAAATGAACCACCTGCCTCTCAGTTGCACATTCAGCTAAAATGTACTGTTTGCATTCTGTGAAACATCAATTAAAATTGGCCAAATGATGAAATTGTGCTCAGAACAAATAATGCCAAAATGATTATTCATTCCCCCTAATATTCTGTTGCCATCTCCTGGAGCATGCCTCAATTTTAATTTTAACTTTTGACTTTTATTTACAGTTTTATATCTTTTAAATTTATATATACATATATGTATATATATATATATATATATATATATATATATATATATATATATATATATATATATTAGGGTCAGGACTGTAACGTGTTAATTATGATTAATTAATTAGAAAAAAATGATGGGTTAAAAAAAATTCACGCATTTAATCGCAGCTTGCATTTCGAGCAAGGCGGAACCTTTGTCATTGCACGGCTTCCTCATAGACCGAATATCACTGACGCACACAACAATGCACAGTGCTAATGGCTACTAAAACGGAATAAAAACAGAAAGAAGTTGCCTTGCTTGGACTGATGCAGGATTTAGGAAACCGCCTCTTTTCTTAACTTGGGGAAAAAAAACCTTCCAGACAACAACGGAGTCCGTGTTGCGGAAATTTTTCAGAGATCGTCTCTGCTGCAGCTGCCCGGTGGCACCGGAAACTTTACAAAAGTTGCGGTAAGCTACATTTTTTAACATTTACTTAACATCTGTGCAGTGCTGAAAGCACCAGACAGAATAATTCTGTGCCCTAACAGTAGTTTATGAAAGTAAGACAAACGAGAGGCACCTGGCTGCCGCTGGGAGAATGCTCCGTGTTCTCACTACTCTAAACAATCGCAAACAACGTGTCGTACAGTTGAAAACAGAAGTTTAAGTTAAAACAGAAACACTCTAAAACTTTTCTGATGATTTTCTAAACAATTCTGCTGAGGAATTATGTTTCTGAGACGAGTCACTGTCTAAACATCACATGCATTACTATCATTAAGCAGCGAGGTGTGTTGAAGCTGTCATCAGCTAAGGGGCGGATGCTCAAGTGCATCAGGGGCAGCGAGGAATGAGGAAGTTGTGATCAGGCTGGAGATCACACCAGATTCACTGCTGCAGGTGTGAATCTGCGGGTCTGCAGCACCCCCTTCTTAGCCTGACAGCAGGACTTCCCATGTACGGAAGGTCCGCTCACCTGTTCGTCAGATCATTATTTCCTCGCCATGATCTTTTATCTTCCCATCGTCCTCCAGTCATCCAACTGGAACCAGTTAGTGTTCCTGATCATTCTCACTCTGGTGTTAAAAGTTAGTACATTTAAGTCCTCGATATTTGTGCCTGTTCTACGGTCATTTTGAGGGATTATTATTTATATGTGTGTTTTTATTACATTATGAGTAGAAATGCTAATAAAAACTCCCATTTATACAAACAAGTGAAACTGGAAAAATTAGAATCTGGTGCAAAGTCAAATTTATTTCAGTAATTCAACTAGACAAGAGACTATTTAAAGGCTCAGGAACCCTTTGCGGGTATTTTCAATTTGTAATTATAAATTTTAGTTGATTTGGGTCTTGTTTCAAATCACACAGTGACATTTGAATAATTAAAATGCATTTTTTTATTAAAAGCTTTAGTTTACAGTAATAACCATGTCTAATGTTTGATTCTCTGTCTCATGATTTTAATTAAAAGTTTTGCTTTGAGAGCACATTTTCGTGAACGATGAAAATGTGATTAATTTAGATTAATTAATTACAAAGCCTCTAATTAATTAGATTAAAATTTTAATCAAGTCCCAGCCCCCAGATTCCTATCTCTCCCTCCACGGGTGGTTCAAGGTTGTCTTTATTAATCCCCAAGGGGAAAGTTGAATTACCTTGGACAAGTAAAAAACAACAACAACATGCACGTGCAAGCAAAAAATAAATAAATAAAATAAAATAAAAACCTTCACTGGACACTGCTATAAGCCACAACCATGATAGAACTATCAAATATACAATCATACAAAATGCTCGTTGTAACAACGCACTGCAGCAGGTATTTAAAAGCACTAGAAAAGTCAAAGAACATAAGTCGCACTGAACTGCTGGCTTTTTCAAGGTGTTTGTAAATAATGTCCAGCAGATACAGAAGGGCATCATCCACACTCACACCCTTCCTATATGCACACTGAAGGGGGTCTTGGAAGGAAACAACCTGTTCTCTTAGGCATTTAAGGACAACTCTCTCAAAACATTCCATTATGTGTGATGTCAGCGCAATAGGCCTAAGGTTGGACAACGTACAGCTGACACCTGTTTTCTTAGCGATCGGCACAAGACAAGAAGTTTTCCGCATTACAGGTATTTTAGCAGCAGACAAGGACAACATGAAAATGTAGTGAAAGACAGCTGCAAGCTGCTCTGCACAAACTTTAAGGGTGTGTGGATGGACACCATCAGGACCTGCTGCCTTGTTGGGCTTTAGCTGACTAAACTGCTGCTGGACGTCTTCAACACTAAAGCTAATCTCTGGGCATGCATTCTCAACCTGATCTGAGGCAAGTGCCGATTGAAGTTTGTTGTGTTCATGTGTAAAATCACGCACATCAAATCTGGCAAAAAACTGGTTCATCTCATTCACATCCATCCAGGTGCTGTATAAACCTGTCTTACCCCCATAACCAGTCATGGTTTTCATCCTGTCCCAAAGACACTTAGAATTAGAACCATCAATAGAGGTTTCAATCTTATCTTTATATTGTTTAATTCATCGGATCAGAGTTTTAAGCTCCCTTTGTGCCACCTTAATTTGCATTGGGTCCCCACTATAAAAAACAAGCTTTTTCCTGTTAATTGCTGCCTTAACCTCTTTGGTCACCCATGGTTTATTATTAGCAAAAACATTAACTTGTTTACAAGGCAGCGGGTGGTCTCATCCTTCCAAGCTTAGGTCCTCTACCAGAGGCCTGGGAGCTTGAGGGTTCTGCAGTACCTTAGCTGGTCCTAGAACTGCACTTTTCTGGACTGAGATGTCTGATGGTTTTCATGGGATCTGCTTTAGCCACTCCTCCAGTTTGGGGGGTTACTACCCCGAGTGCCCCGATGTCTTCACTCTCCAGGCTTCCACAAGTTCTTCGTTGAGGCCCGGTGTTTCTCTGGCTTCTTGTGTTCCTTTTTCCTGATGTTGCATCACTTGGTATTGCCACATCAAACACAACAGCTGTCCTCTGTTGTTTGTCCACCACCACAACAATGTCTGGTTGGTTCACCATCACCATTTTGCCAGTCTGGCTCTGGAAGTCCCACAGGAGCTTGGCTCTCGTATTCTCTACCACCTTAGGGGGTGTTACCCACTTTGACCTTGGTGCTTCCAGTACATACTCACACAGATGTTTCTATACAAGATGCCAGCCACTTGGTTGTGGCGTGCTATGTGTGCTTTCCCTGCCAGCATCTTAAGCCTGATTTATGCTTCTCTGTCTGCGTCAGTGCGGAGACACGCAACGCCATTATCCGTCCTTGCGTAGGGCTCCGACAGGCACGCAAGTACGTACGGAGTCGAGCCCACTTTTTTAAACATCCGTCGAACGAGACGGATTACGCAAGCTTGTGATTGGTCAGGACGCCGCTGTTGTTTACAGTGCCGCCATTGCAAAGAGAGCCGAGGATAACTAGCGGCAGACACGGAGGAGCTTGAAGAATACCTTGTGAAAAAACTCTAAAAATATGAACGTTTTATCCTCCCGTGACTGGAGGAGTGAAAAGATGCGCAGCAAGCGTTTGATCTGTGGATGGAAATGACAGGAAACGTGGGTTTAGAGGTGGGGAGCGCATGAAGCGGTGGGAGAATGAGAGACAAATATGTCCGTGTTAAAAGTCTCTTATATACACAAAAACACAATATAAACACACGATCTTGGACCGATACATGACAGGATACCACAGAACAGCGCTACGCCCTCTGTTGTCCTGCCGGGCAATTGCTTTGCAACACTCTCCAGGAGACGGAGAAGTATGAGAGCAAAACGCTTCCGTCAATCCGTGCGTGTCTGTCCCTTGCGGAGCTGACGGAGAAGCATGAACCAGGCTTTACACCCTGCAGTTATGTGGTAGATTGTTTCAGGGGCCAATTTGCACAGCCTACACCTTGGGTCTTGTCTGGTGTGGTAGACCTTGGCCTCTGTTGCTCTGGTGTTTTGGACCTGTTCCTGTGCAGCCATGATGAGTGCCTCTGTGCTGACCTTCAGACCAGCTCTTAGCCATCGGTAGGATTTCTTGATATCCGCTACTTCAGTTATCTGTCTGTGGTACATTCCATGTTGGGATTTGTTCTCTCACAATGGCATTTCCAGCATCTCCTCCTCTGTTCACCGTTGTCTGAGACCTTCACTGAGCACGTCATCTGTTGGGGCCTTGTCATGGATGTACTAATGGATCTAGGAGGTTTCATCCTGGACAGGGGCTCTCACACTCACACTCACTAGTCCTTGTCCTCGTTTCTTATGGCTAGTGTACAGTCTCCGGACGCTGGATTTGGGGTTAGGTCATGCATGGTTAGGTGCTTCCATGTCTTAACATCTGTGGTCTGTATTCCCTCCTTCAAGCTTGTGTTGATTGTGAAAATAAAACATCTGTTGCAATGCAAACAGAGTCAGTGGTAGAGTTGCTCACACGTTTTCTGTCTCTTGCCTTTCGGCAGCCAGTGATATTTTCCTAAAAAGGACAGTTTTTAATTTGAAGATGTGGAACTGTTAGAATGAGCTGAACCAAGAAGTTCCCCTGATCACTCGGGATTTATAACTTTCAAACTGGTCTATCATCCTCCTTTCTTTTTGTTTTCTTTTGTTTGGCCTCTCGTCCTTCTCTGTTTCCCCTCCACAAGCTGCACTGCTTCAAGGGCTTTGACAAACCAAGAGTTCCATATGCTTTTATTGAGCTGCCTCATTTGCCCATTTAAGCCCGCAGTCCGTTGAATGAAAGCTCTTAGCACCAGCATGCTGGTTTTTCATATGGAGGGTCAGCTAGAAACCCCGAGGCCTACAGTACATAATGTAGTGTGCAATATGCCTGGAATATCCAGCTGCTTTGTCTCTGTTCATTAATCTTTAAGACTGAAGGTTGGCCATTCTGTTACTTGAGCCAGCAACGGTTGATTTGATCCACCTAAATTGGATCAGTGTTTGACTAACACAGGAACATTAAACACAACTAGGTTTTTTTAGGGATTTAATTATATGTCAGTATTCTGGTAAGGTTTGACCTAGATGTTCAGAGTGAATGTCACAGTTTAGCAGGATTAAGCAAAGCACCTGAATCCAAAAGAAGCTTGTGTCGAGGCAGCAATGGTGCTTTAAGTCCAAGTGTTTTATCATTACAAGTGAACATTTCTCTTTTAAAATATCTAAATAGGACACTCTTTACTGCAGGAAAATGTGGTAAACAGATAAAAATGTTGTAAATCTTGCTCTGTTTTTGTAAAAGGATCATTACTCAGAAAAGGAAGTCCTTTAAAAACTGTTATGCAACAGCACTTACCTACAGCGCTGCAATAAAACACCTCTAATAGCCATACAATATGCGTGATGTCTTCTGACTTTCATTCAGGTTTAATATGGAGTAATGTTTGTCCTGGGATCATTAATACGTATTAGTTGGCCATCAAAGCTCATGTTGCTCCATGGCTCAGTAACGGGAGCGTCCCCCCCACCCCCACCCCCCCACCCCCCATCTGACTGGGCCGTTTCAGCTGATATAATTAATATTTCCAATTATTGATCTGAGGGAGTGCTGAGTGGTGACTGCCCAGGGGCCCCAGCTCCATCTAATAAATCTGCACTGTATACACAGAGCCGAAATGACAGAGCGAATAGGGGAAGAGACACAGCGAGAGAGGGAGGGAAGAGCCTTTAATGGTTTGCAATTATGAGGAGCTTTGTTGAAATCACAATAAAATTACAAATGAAGATTGCGTTTACCAGACTTATAAAACATTGGTTATTGAGCATGTCCAAATGCTCTGAATCATCTCCCTCACCACTTTCACCTAGTTTACAGTGAAATGCAGCTTTTATTTTAAAGGTGCAATGCGTAAGAATGATAAACAAAACATAATAAATGACTCACACAGAAGGGCTTTACTTTCCAGTGTAACATTCATCCATTCACACACTGGTGGCTGCTCTGAGGCGCACTGACAGAGGCGAAGCTGTGAGCACAGGCGCCACCGGTCCCTCCGACCACCACCAGCAGGCAAGGTGGGTTAAGTGTCTTGCCCAAAGACACAACAGCAGCTTTCTCTGTCAGGATCGATCATACAACCCTCCAATTGTTGGACAACCCGCTCTACCTTCTCACTATCATTCTGTGAGTTTCGTAGCTGTTGCCAGTTATAGATCAGCACCAGAAAATTGTAGATGACAGGCAAATACGAGTCATACACAGTAACTCATATGATGTCATATCTGGTGTTAGCACTCTTGGGTTTTTTACGATGTGGTTGTTTGTAGTCTTGCTGTTTTTGCTCTGAATTACTCGTCACAGGAAGTAAAACGCCACGTTTGACTCATTATTCACTTCACACGTACATTTACAGTGATAATTTCACTGTCCAATTCTTACATATTAACTTTAACTTTGCAACATACAGCTGCAATCCATAGTCAATGTCATGTGACTCACTCAAGTGCAACCATTGTTCCAACACTTCAGTTTTGCTCTGTCCGAGAGAAAAAAATGGAGACTCTTTGGGCACACATGTTCCTCTGTGAGCTCACATTGGCAAATTCATAATTTACCCATATGTGGAAATGCGCTGGCGGCAGCAGTGTGGTGGTTCTGATAAGAATCATCAGTCAGTGCTCGGGAGATGGCAGCCACTATAAGCTTTGGGATTCCTATCAGAACCAACAGGATTTAGAGCTCGAGGCACCGACATGGACTCAAAGACACCTGCAGACCTCAGCTAGTCACTATCACATAGGAGAATGCAAAAAAAAGTTCTTCATAAAATATTCCCAGAACTTTTTGTTCTGATATTCCAACGCAGAGTATGAAATGTGTAAAAGATGCACTCTGTGAGGTTATTTTATTTATTTCTCAGTCAAAGCACATGTTCGCCCTTTAAAAGTGCCATTTTAGCGTCTGTGTTTATTCGTTTTGGATCAATGTTGCTTTTTGAAATGCTGAATAGGTCTTTTTTGGAATAGAAGTGTTGATTTCCATCTGTTACACTAAATGTTTCTTGTAATACACCAATTAGCCACAGTGCCACAGCTAGCTCACAAACATGTGCGCTGTGTAGCACCGCTGCAACATCTCTGATTAAGACCATTAGACCTTCTGTTGTCTGGTGCCATCCAAATTCCTGTTTATCTCTTCCCCCAAAAGCACAAACTGCCTCCCAGAAACAGCCTGAAGTCCATCTACCAAATGGTTTCTAAAAGACTTTCCAACCCTCTCTGTTGTTATAGTTTTCCTCGCTGAAGTGGTCGGCCAGCTGTCGGACTGCCACGGTCCTCGTTACACAGGCAGAACTCCGCTCACGTCAAGCTCTCTTGAAGGTGAATGTCACACATCAAAACTACCTCATTTGTGGTGCACTGTGACTCAGCAGACCACTTTAAGTGGCACAGTTCTCGGCTAACTCTTTATTACTTATTTATGGGGCTTGATTAAAAGAGAATACGGTTTTTAAACCATTCCAGTCTACCTGGGAGTTTCTCACCACTACCCAAACCTATCACAGGTGGAATGTCATCAGCCTGGTTGATTATGTCTTGCAGTTTTGTTGAATGTTAAGTCTCAAGTTTTTGAATAAAAATCCCTGCAAGACTTGTGCAGTGGAGGAGTGGGCGATATAAACAGTGTGCAATCACGACGAGGGAGCAGATAGGGGGATTGAGCTAAATCCTGTCCTACTGAACTTGTAGCAGAGTGTCACAGAGATAAAGAGAAACATAAGTGAGGGAAGTTAGAGCGATGAAGAGAAACTAAAAGGATGTTAGAAGAGTGACAGAAAGGGGGAAAGTTAGAATAGGATGTGGAGATCATTGAAGAAACAAAGGAGGAAAAGTTTTACCGTCTCCGACCCCTCCCCCGCCTACACGTTTTCACTCACGAGCCACACTTGGGCTATCAGTAGATGGGCATCACTCCCAGACATCTTTGGCATTGCTGCTTGTCAAGCCCAGAGAGCTGTTGACATGGCGTGTTACTGTAATGCGTGAAGCAGTGGGAGACTCATTGTAAATTTGTGTCAACGAATGCTGGAGCAGCAGCAAGCTCAACCTCACTCCCCCTCCCAGCGCGCCTCTCTCTTGCATTTACCGACCTATCTAATGAATATTATCTGCACAGCACACTGGAAGCTTAAGCTTTTGGTAACCCCCCCCCCCACACACACACACGTGCTTGCGTGTACACACACACACGCACGCACACACACACTGTGCCTTCCTTATTTTGCTTGCTGTTTCATGTGGTCTATGCTCTGCAGTTCGTTTTGAGGAACTGTCCTCAGAAAAATAAGATTGTGACACAACCCAGTGGCTTCAGAAGGGCAACATCAAGCTACTTCCCCAGCAACCACAACCTGCAGGGTTCGGATGGAGCAGGAAGTAATGAAATGGCAGAGGACATGCTCCATAACAGAATAGCAGATCCAGATTTGTGTTGGGCTTTAACCCTCTGGAGGCAGGCGTTGCAGATTTGCAATGTTAAAACCTACCTACCTGGTTACTCCACATTTGTATTTCATGAGCATTTTTGAACTCAGAAGTACCCCTGAAGGACTTAGTTGTTCGTCCTTTTATCAAAACTTATTTAGAGCCTGAGAGGGCTAATGCCTAAAGGTGAATTCATGCACCCATGCCTCAGTTCCTTTCTGACTTTATTTGCTTTGAAGATTATGTCCTATCTGACCATCACTGAGTTACATCCACAGGGTTATGTCCACCATCACACACTTGTGCCACAGGCTAGGAGAAAGGGCTCTACACATAACACAGTTCTTAGTAATTAATATTATTTGTAATGACCAGCTTTTGATTTAGTAAAATCCAACATCAAAGCAGAACACATCAGCAACTAAACATTTGGGATAGATCAAGCAAAGTGCAGAACATGAGTAAAATCTTTAATTCCCACAATGCACTGGAGGAATAAAAAGTCGTGTCTCAAACCTTTCAGGAGCCTCGTATCGAACCTGAAACCTCGGGCATCACAGTGAGTACATGTGGCACTACTGTTGTGCATTTTGTATAAAATCAGAACAGAGGAGAGTTCACATGAAAATGTACTTAGTTTGACAAGAAGAAAATTATAGTTTAACTTTTAAAATTGACAAAAGTGTTGTTGTTTTGATGACAAATATGTTTATTATTATAAATGAAAAACTGCTGACAGTAAGGACGACAAATTTAATGTTACTATGTTTTAATTTAAAAAAAGGTGTGGTTCACAGAAAAAAAAACATTTCTGATTTCTGACTATAATCAATCACTCTGAGTTTTTCATGCAGGCTGAACATGAAAACTATCTCCTACACGTATCTCCTGCATTAGCTTCTAATAGAAAACATAGACAGTGAAACTCTAGGATTTGAAAATCTCAACAGATCTACGTGACACTGTCACTTAACACTCATGGAATCACGCATCTTGACTCGTGACGGGTTAGGATGTTTTTTTCAGCATTAAGGAAACAGCAGGTAACATTTTGGCTAGTAGAAGCTAATCATTAGCATTAGCAACACCAAAACACAGAAAAACTAATCCAGACCTGTGTTATTTTTGGAGATAAAGCATCAGGGTTGCAAAGCAAACTGAGTCAGTGGGAGAATGCTGTTATCCAATCAGAGGCGAGATGTCCAAATATCAGGACATAAGACTTCAAAACCTGCTGCCACTTTCGGCTGCAGACTTGTCCGTGACAATTCAAACCATTCTGTGCTTTTTTTGCACCGAGGACAACTTGCAAGGCAATCATTTCTACCAGAGACCACTGCAAATGTATGGATTACATGGGTTTGCCACCTGCAACGATTTTGTATGAAAACTGTCAGAAATTGTGATATTCTGTAGAAATATATTGACACAGGGCTTTAGAAAAACGGGCAAAATCAATGTTTTTTTTGTTCAAGTACAATGTCTCTAATCTAGTAGAATGGACACTGACCAGATAAGTAAAAACTTAGCTTTAATAAATAAATTAAAAAACATATTTTCTCTAAAATGAAACAATAAAAAATTTGTATTGTAGCGACCTTGCAGTAAGGCTCTTGTTAAGGAGAAGGTGTTGTGTTTGTTTTCCTCTGTTCCTTGTATTAGCTGACTGTGAGGGTGCATTGTGTGTGTGTGTGTGTGTGTGTGTGTGTGTGTGTGTGTGTGTGTGTGTGTGTGTGTGTGTGTGTGTGTGTGTGTGTGTGTGTGTGTGTGTGTGTGTGTGTGTGTGTGTGTGTGTGTGTGTGTGTGTTTGATTGGAGGTTGAGAGATAGATGTGGGACGGGAGAGACTGTGTGTTGGTTCGGAAGGAGTGAGAGAGTCACTTGGCCCGATGCAGCTTGTTCGTTTTTTCTTGTTCTTCTTTTGTGCGATGTGGTTACAGCCGATAGTAACCGGTTTAGTTTTTCAATAAAGTGACTGCTGTTAACAAACCTCTCGTCTATCCTTTCAAAGGCCAGCTGGACGCTTTATTATTAAAAAAGAAAAACGTGTTTAAATGCAAATAGGAACCAATGCAGTGTAAAAATAATAACTGTGTTGTGTTTCACGTTCAGGTAATGAGATAAACTGCTAATTTATCTTATGTTCTGACAGCATTTTTCCTGTCATGAATCACGTTTCCTCAAGCCAAGTTGTTCCCACACAACAGTTTTTTTTTGTGCATGCTGCTCACCAACTCCAGCATTTTCTCCAACATGCGAGCTGCTTTCTGTAACCACGTTAAGCTGCGCACCAGTGATTAATAAAAACAGCTTAAAACTCCGGGGTTGTACACAGACTTTGTTTCCACACTTCTGATTACACCCACACAAATGATACGCGCAAAGTGATTAGCTGTTTGCATTCAGGATTAACGTGATTCATCGTTGTACTTTCAGGCACATTAAAGCGATTCGCTGCCTTCAACAACTTGCTTGATAGAATCAGTTTATTGAACACACACATAATTAGAATTAAGCGATCAAAGTCAGACAGTGATGATAATTTAAGTAAACTTTCTCATTTAATGTGCAGCTCTGATTGCAGTCGGCCAAAAACATGAAAACTTTAACAATACATGGACACACACACACACACACACACACACACACACACACACACACACCTGGCTGCATGTTTTACCCTCTGTGTTGAGCCCAGAATTCTACCGCTGCTGTCACAGCAAGTCCAGGATTGTGACAGATTACGGCCCGCTGCACTGACCAATGAGAGCCAAGAAGAGTTTCCTGCCCACTGACTCATAATTCTTGGCATACCTATGCCGAGTTGACGTATCTTTAATAGTCCCTGGACCTCCAGAAGGAATCCTTGTCCTGTGCACTATGATTGCCTATTAGAATTTCACCAGCACTTGCAGTTTTCCCTCCACTTTCTGTGCCACCCTCCATGGGAGAAAGAAAGACCCGAGGAGGCTAGAGAGAGAGATGCAACGGAAGAGCACAGCCAAGCATGTTGGCTCTGGTTTAAAGAAAGATTTGTTGTCACAAAATAGAGAAAAACACTAAAGAAAGAACTAAAATCAATGACGTTACAAAACTAAACCTTCTATTCTCACATTTGACTCTTTCAAATATTCTTTAACTGCCCAGATCCTAATACTTATCCTGGTCTCGATAGTTGAACAAAACTGCATTAGACATAAATTAAATAAAGTCATCATGATCTTATAGAAATACCTTCCTGACAAGCATGTATGTTTGCATGTGTCCATCAAAGAGGTGGATTGTCAGCCACAACTAACTTTATGGCTAACTTTAAACAGCTGCATGGTGGAGCAGTGGTTAGCACTGTTGCCTCGCAGTACGAAGGTCACAGGTTCGAAACTCGGCTGCGGCCTTTCTGCGTGGAGTTGTGTGTTCTCCCCATGCATGCGTGGGTTTCCTCCGGGTACTCTGGTTTCCCCCACAGATCACAACATGCCCTATAGGTTATTAATTGTAAGTCGCTTTGGATAAAGCGTCTGCTAAATAAGTAAACATAAACATAACTCACAGGCTTGCTCTGGCCCATCTGCTCTGAGCTCCATTCCCAGTATATCAATACCACATCTCTCACAGACAGCACACTTACATTCTGTCAACTGCAACTATCCCTGGTTTCACCTCTGCAGCCCTCAGCTATAAAGCATGTTTCTCTTTCATGCTGACATTCAGGCCTGTCTATAAACACACTGAGATCCATAAAAAGGTTTTTTTAGCTTCTCTTGTAAACACAAAACCCTTACTGTGTCTGGTTCAACCTTGAACTGCACAGAACCTGAGGGCCAGACAAGCAGCACATGGCCATGACCTCTTGCCATTTCTCCAAATCTGCAGCAAACACACTCTGACGAAGTGAGAACAAGAAGCACTGGAGCAGAAAGCCCATTGGAAGTGTCTTCGCTAACTCCCACTCCTCACTACATCCTCGGGCCTTGTGTGGCTTATTCCATTGGTAAAGTTTAGAGAGGGTGAGTGAATGTGGTTCGGGGCAGTGTGTTTGTGTCTGAAACTGGTCAACGTTTTGAGTGCAGAGGGAGTAACATCAATGTTGTCATGTACACAGCTTTTTTATTTTTATTTTTTTGGGGGAAAAAAATTAACAGTTCGAAAACAAAGAGTCACTGCAGGGGGCACTTACTCTGCAGTGAGCTATTGTTTAGGACACAAGAAGAGCGAAATAGTGATTTATACTGCAGGACAAACTCAATATATTCTACGGTATAGGTAAGCATGACACCAGCTACAGTTACAATTAAATAAAATTGCTGGGAAATTCCTACAGCAGATGGTAATCTTCATTTTTAGAACGTCAGCTTACTTTGGGCCTGAAATCCAATAGCAAAGTCCATAATGTGTTTTACTCCAAACAGAACCATAACCTACTAAATGATCATTTTATACTAATAAAAGTGTGGAACACTTATTTAATTAATTAAGTGAAACTTGGGTAAAAAAATGAACTGGTGTGCCATTTCCAGGATCTAGAAGTGAGCCACATCACAGCTGAGCTGACGGCAGGTTTTGGAGTCTTATTTCCTGATATTTGAACATCTCAGCTCAGACTGGATAACAGCAGCACAACTCTACCACTGGACTTGCAACGTTGATGTTTTATCGCCACAAATACCACAAGCCTCGAGCAAGGGCGTCAGTTTGTTTTCAGAATTGCTGGGGACAATAACCATACACTTGAGTGGGGTTTAAAAATTGCTGGGGACAATAAAGTAGGCTAGCACAGGGGTCGGCGGCTCTGGAGCCTCATGCGGCTCTTCCATCCATCTGATGCGGCTCTCTGTGCTTGTAAAATAATGAATGAATATTTAAATAAAATGCTTTATATTTTACTGCATTAATTTTACATCTGTAAGCTAATTTTAAATGTAAAGATTGTCTGCGTAACCCTGAACAGGTCCAACCCGGTCTTATTGTGAGACTGGGTTGACGCGTCACGCTTGTGCGTAATCATATGCGCTTCATGAGCTGAAGAGGATGTCAGATTCTGGGCTTCTCCTCAGACGGCTCCTGGATGCGTCGCCACATTGGAGACAGGAACAAGCGCTATTCAGCCAAAGTTTCATAATCAGGGAACATTTCTAAGTGACAAGTCTCTGAGAGACAGGGTTTGGAAAACACTCGCTTCAGTGGGAGGAACCTTCCCGCATGCGCTCTGGTTCTGAGAGCCTGGATTTGTATTCTGAACAGTCGAAACATGTTTTTAAAAGAAACGTATGACAAAAGTGGCACCTGCTCAGTAAAACCACCAACAGGGTGAAAAATACCAAAAATGTTGTAGGCAGAGACGGGCTACAACTTCTGGATCCATGTTATACAAATCGTTTTATTGATTATCGTCTTATGAAAGATAACTTTGACGTACACGAGCGACCAGGCGCGTTGCAAGATTTTCAAAAGTGTGGGAGATGTTGTCTGTGCCTAAAATAATTTGATGTTATTCACCTTGTTAGTTTAATTTCCATAATAGCGGAGCAGGTGCGAATTTTAGATGCGTCACACATGTCTCCGTTTTAAACATGTTTAAACTGTTCAGAATACAAATCCAGGCTCTGTCTCGTTAGATTGGTATAACTAAAGTTTGTACTGAATGAAACTTTACATTAAACCATGTTGAAGAGAAAAGGATCCGATTAAATCGTTTCCTCCTCATTTAGAGTCACGACGTACAGTGCAGTGCGCGTGGCTCTGGGGTTAATCAGATTTAGTTGTTTCTCTTTGCAACAATCTTCACAAGAAGGTAAAACAGTTAAATGGCAGGTTACAGATATTTCCATTTGACTGTTTATTTTGACGGATAAACTCAAGGATGTTGGTTGTTTTGAAAGAATTACCCCAACGCACACTGATGCGCATGGATGAGCTGACATTTTAATACGCACATCGCAGAGGTAACTTGATTCCCATCAGAACATTAAAGCTTTATACTGGACACTGTGTTCAGCGTGGCTTGGAGCGCCCACGGTGGACAGTGAGCTGAAGATCTGAGGGGTTTGCAGCGCAGCGCAGAACCACGGTGCATGCGATAAGATTTCCTCCCACTGAAGCGGTCTGGAAAGCCGGTCTCTCTGAGGGATGTTTCACTTGGAAAAATGTTCTTTTTATGAAATTATGAAACTTTGGCTGAACAGCGCTTGTTTCCGTCTCTAATATGGACACGCATGACGCGTAGAGACATTTGATCACGCACAAAGTTTATGTGGAGCAGAAGCGGTCGGGCCACGGCAGGTGAAATGTTCCTAGCCTACATGAAGTGAGACTGTTTAATTGTAACATTAATGTGTTACTGGACATGCTGGTCTGGTTGGTTAGACCAGTGTTTGAAGTGGAAAACACACACACACACACACACACACACACACACACACACACACACACACACACCAATTAAAATAATGCTGATAGCATGGACTAGAAGACAGGTGATGGTTTACGTATTTAAATGATGATCAGGCTGCTGTAAAATGTAATCTCCATCCACATCCAGACACAATTATCCTCTATTCTTTCTCTAGTTGCTCTGCTCTTGTCTGCGCTGACGTAGCTGATGGTGCGCACGGCGCGCCTAACGGCTGTGGTGCACATTTTACGCATTTGGAGAGGTGGGCTGGATGCTTTGCGTTTACTGGAAGATGGTTAACGCACGGGTATAGACTACATATTAATGACAAATGAATGAAAATTAAATTGGGAGTTTTTACTTCATATTTTAGAAATAAAAATGACGGGGAACACATTTATGACGTCTTTTTAAACGAAATTTTCTAGCGCGACCTGCCTGCTTCACTAAGTCACTGCTTATTAAGGTCCGTCCAAAATCACCGTGGCCCACCCAAAAATGAAAACCTGGCGCTGCGCCTGTTATAAACCTCTGCAAATTGCTGTTCTTCACTTTATCAAACTCAGACTTTGTACAGCTAATGTCAAGATGTAAAATTATGAATTCAGTCGAGCTCTTCCGTCCCTCCCTCTCCTGCTCTCCTGGAAACCCAACATCGGCTGTCTGAAGCGGGAGGTGAAGAAGGAGATGAGGCAAACAGAGTGAGTGCGACATAAAGAAACCAGACTGGTGTGGAGGTGAGCAAAACAGCTGGAAAAGTGTGGGTGTTGAATCCCCCACGGTGCGACGCCCATGCGGGCGACCGGTACTGGCTGCTGTCACCTGGTTGTGAGCAGCTCTCTGCTGTCTGAGGCTAGGCCCCGCCCACAACGCTGCGACTGCTGCGGTGTTTTCTTTACTGTGGGAAACGGGTAATAATGGCTCTTTGATGGGAACAGGTTGCCGACCCCTGGTATAAGATCTGAGCTGGTAAAACAAAAATCCTCATCAACAGGCTTTTTTGAAAGTGGGGGGACACAGCTGCCAATCACAAATTTTGCCGGGGACATGTCCCCGGCGTCCCCGGTTAAAATGACGCCTATGGTCTCGAGGAGTTCTGCTCGAGGCTTGTGGAGTTGCTAATGCTAACGGTTAGTTTCTACTAGCCGAGATGTTCCCTCCTGTTTCCCAGATGCTAAACCAACAACAGCCTTCCCCGTTGTGAGTTAAGTTGGGTGAGTCCATGAATGTTGAGTGACAGTGTGACGTAGATTTGTGAAGATGTTAAGATCCTGGAGTTTCACCGTCGGATTTTCTCTCAGAAGCTAATGAAGGTGATAGGTGGAGGAGACTATTTTCATGTTAAGCCTGCATGAAAACCTCAGAGTGACCAATTACAATCAGGTATAATCATTAAAATGTTTTTTTCAGTGTCCTTTTCATTTTAATTATTTATTGAACCTTTATTTATCCAGATGATTCGATTGAGAACTCATTCTCATCTACAACGACGATCTAGCCAAGAGACAGCAGCAGCAGACACATAGTTAGCTTCACATCAAAGAAAAACAGGTAAGATAAAAAAAACAAGACAAAAAAATAAGATAAAAATAATACACATAAAGACAACAGACCATTCTCATATACAATATGTACAAGTAATCAAAACAGACCTAAAACAGTCTTTAAGTACTCAGTCCTACACCTTTCTATGATGCAAAACTTGCAACTGAGGCTTAAACCTAAAAAAAAAATTAAAAATAAAAAAACAGTCAAACCTAATCTGAATAAAATATATTTTATATACTTGCTAACGTGAACCAGCTAAACTTTGCTGAAAAGAAACTCTCAGGTGGATACATGACACACTATAGTGACACTGTTGAAGATGTGTTTTTAGGGTTAGAGTGCAGTTTTATGTAAACTAGAATTTCAGTTTCATATTAAAGCACACTCCATTTCACCACAACAATGGTTTAAACAAATATTAGACACATTAGAGAGTACAGAGTAAACCCCACTGGTTGCTGCTGTCAGTCAGCTGTGTTTGGTGGTTGAAAGAGTGGGAAAATCCCATTAAATAAAGATAAAGTGGATTTTTTTCTAATATCAAAAGAGAAACTGCCCTGACTAGACTTAATCCCATCACTTTTTGACGGTTATTGTAACCTGCTACTGACTAGGTAATAATAGAGTCACGTATATTTTATAATCAAAGATGACTCTGGACCAGTCTCAGAAGATATAAATTTGTAAGGAGAGCCGAGGTGAACCTAAATCTGAGTGGATGCCACAAAGTAAGTTCTTTTCTTTATATGTATTCAACAACTATAACAAACACAGTTGACAATTTGAACACAGCGGTGTAGCCCGATCATCCGAACAATGAACAAGAATGAATTACAATCAGCCGGCAAAACGTACATTATTAACCCAGAAAAAATAAAGTATTAAACCCAACCTGATACCCTTAAATCGCTGGGACCCTTTCTTTCCTCTTCCCTTGTCACTGGTTTGTGTCCAGTGCAATAGTTCAGTTTGCCCTTCCACACAGGCAGAGGAAGGGTGCCACACACTCTTCCATCCTGAGGTCCAACTGGCTCATCATCCAGCTTCTGCTGGGAATCTTCCAAGGATTCAGGGTCCAGGATCTGATGCGGCTTCGCCGGGATGCTTCAGCCGAGCAAGCTTGCGGTTCTGTATCCAGATCTGTCCAATAATAAAAAAACCTGGCCGTCAAGTCGAAGATGTGGTCTCTCGGATTTATCCAGCATCGGCGCCGACCGAGTGCCAATACCGGAGCTCAAGTGGATGGCGGAGGATTTGAGTTTACAGTTCCTAGCGACAACATGAGGCTATGTTTCACTCACAGGAAGTAAGGAACCGGAAGTGTCATGACCTCGGTCTGTCTGGGCATAAGTTGAGTTCTCCCAAGGGATTATCAGAGATGTCGTAGCTCTGTATTTCAACCAGAATTCTGTCAAATAGCAGTTTTTAATCAGTTAAATCGTATTTATTTGGCAGTTTATCAATGAATTACGGGTTTTTTCTTTTTAATAATTTTATTTCAGATTTATATATATATATTGTTTTTCTTTAATTATATTTAGACTCTTTTAAAAACTTTCTTGTAAACCTTGGTTACATTATGCATTGTTAAAACAAACATTTGGAACAATAATCTATTGGTTAGACGCAAACTTTTGAGATTCCAACCCACAAACACGACAGTAGCAGGACATTGGAGCTCGAGCAGAACACTGCATGTTTATGCACACAAACGTTGCTAATAATAATAAAGAAATTGTGACAACCTAAATAGACTCAACAAACAATACTGTGGAGTCTTGACCAAAACTTTTATATAAATGGTCAAATAAAAAAAAAACACAGCAGGGAAATTTACCAGCTAACTTTCAAACTATATTTCTTTAAAAAAAACTACAAACATAAAATTAATAATACATTTTTAAAAGACTGCCAAAAATAAATTATTTTCATATCAGTAAGCACTTGTTCATGTATTTATTACAATTTTTGTTAAATATACTTTCTAATTTTCATTTTTTTAAATCTTTTAGAAGTTTTTACTGTTTGTGATGCACCTTGTGATTTAAATGTAGAGAGGTGCAACACAAAAATAAAACTGTCTTTTTTCTTTGTCACTTTAAATTTAGAAGTGGTACATATTTACTATGATTCTTGCTTCATCCTCTTCATCTGGTAGAAGATATTTTCAGATAAACAGTTTGGGGTTTGTTGGGTTTTAAAATGTGAGCTAAACCCTCGCTTTCTTTATGTTTACATAGCCATGAACATATTATAAATAACACTACCATAGCTGGAAATGGTAACATAGTATCATATTTATATAATAATTTACCCCATGTGACACATTTAAAATATAATTTTTACTGCTATACGACAGTGGAGTGGTACTTTTTCTCAAGGTCATCGGGTCATATTCTCGTTCTGGTCCGGGGCTGGGTAGCATTCATTTGTTCTTGAGCGTTTTGCAGATAACAACGCACATTTGTCCTTCTGCTCCAGGTCCAGCTCATGTGACTCACGAAGACGAAATGGAAGTGAACTCTGAAGCTAATCTAAAACAAGAGATCCAGTTATGGCGGTTTGATGAAGTACTATGAAAATCCTCGCCACTAACCTCTTCGTGTATCCTTCTTCTTCACATTTTTGACCTCACTTGCTTCTCCTGCCTCCCACCTTCCAGAGACATTTGTATGCATGCATGTATTCATGAGCAGGTATTAAATTTAAATCTGTTTTTTTACAGTGAGAAGTCACCGATACACAGCTAATGCAGGCCAACAGGAGCGGCAGGAAGAAGAAGGGAGGGGGACATTTGGTGCACTCTGCATGAACTCCTGCTAAATCATACTCCGAGGCCTCCTACTCTTTCTCTCCCAGCTTTTATAATATATGAATTCATACATTTCAGTGATGTTCATCTGAGCACATTTGTCTGACAGTTTTGAAGATCTAGTGTTATCCTGTATGCGGCACTAAATTCAGCTGAAATTACATTTGGATTTTGAGAGATGCTCTCCCCGACTCTTCCCTCTTTCCTGCACTTGTGAGGAGGAAGTTGTCTTTCGTTCCAGGAGGTGACAACAGACAGCTTGAGAGTATTAATGGCTGGTTTGCACGCCCTGTTTTACAATAATTCAAAACTGCACATTTTAAGAGACAACGTCATGCAGAGAGAAACCTAAAACACTCACAGGACAGGTTTAACTTACAAACGGAAAAACCACAAAAACGTTCTACCGCTACTGCTCTGTTGAAACTCAATAATGACATATACTCTGGTTTTGATAATAGAATGACCGCAGGGGCTATTTTTCTTGACTTATCTAAAGCATTTCATTTGGTTGACCAGTACTTGCTCCTAGACAAATTGTACTTATCTGGTTTATCTAGGGCATCTATCCTCTTTTTTTCATAATCGTTCGCAAATTGTTTCTTTTAACGGGTCGCAGTGTGGACAACGCGGAGTTGTTCAAGGTATTCATCAGGGTTCGTCATTGGGCCTCTCTTATTTTCAATCTTTATTAATGATTTGCCGCTCTGTTGTTCTTCATGTTCTGTGCATTTGTATGCTGATGATACAATTTTATACTGCTCAAAACCTAGCTTGACTGAAATCCAAGACTGTCTTCAGTCTAATTTTAACAATGTACAACACTGGTTAGTTCATAACGAGTTGCTCTTAAATAAATCAAAAATTATACTCAATGCATTTTCAGAGAAATCCTCCCTTTGCTGTGCTTGGTGAATTAAATATACGATTTTTAGATTCGTCTAAGCTGAAACCTTCTGATTCAATGAGATATTTGGGTTTGGGTAGAACCGGATCTATCCTTCAAAAACACATTCAGTTACAAATAAAATCAGCTTTAACTTAAAAACCTTATATTGTTCAATAAACTGTTTTGACTTTTGCACAAGAAAGCACATTGTCACTCAGCTTCTGGTTCCATTATTAGATAATGCTGATATAATCTATCAGAACTCCACCGCCTCCTCTCTTAATTCTATTAAAATTATTTATAATATTCTATGTTGTTTTGTTCTGTGTTGTCCATTTCAAACTCACCACTGTCATGATTGTTTGTCCGGACTTTCTGCCGAAGCCAGACGGAAACTTCACTGGTTGTTATTTATTTTTAAGTGTGTCTATTTTGATTTTCCTTCTCATATAACCACCTTGTTAATTTAGTTCCTGTCTCATTATAATATTCGTAGAGCACAACATATTTCTTTTGTGGTTCCTCATTTTAAAACGGAGCCAAGAAAGTTGTCTTTTTCTGTTAAAGCTCCAATGGACTGAAACACATTACCTGCTCATTTAAGATCTACCACATCTTTTCATTTGTTTACAGTTTTGGTTTATGATAATGCGATGCCCACCTGTAACAGTTCTGATTTAGAAGTAAAGGAAGGAAAAGGGAAAATTCTTTGGTGAATTAGAGATGTGCCATGACTGGATTTATTTGTTTGTTCACTTATTTATTTTAATTGATTAATTTAATGTTAGTTTGTGATCAGATTTGATCAAAAGTGATCATTTCTTTTCCTTTTGATTGAGCTATCTTGAGTTTATTTGATGTAAGGTAAGAGGACCCACTTGAATATGAGATGTTTCATCTCAAGCAGTTTCATCTTCATGAAATATAAGTTTATAAATAAATAAATAAAAACGCACGCAAAGTCCCTCATGCAGGACACTCCAGGACTTTGATAAGAAAAATCAGGAGCGAGGTCACGCAGTGGACAGTTTCTTTGCTTTCAGATTTTCCACCTTGGCCAATAAGGTGTTGAGTTTTTATTCTAAAATGAAGAAAGTGGAGAAAACAAGCGGAATATGAAAGGAGAGTGTAAAGAAAATGAAAAGAGCCAAAAAACTGGATTTTGCCTCATAGTCCATCTTCATCTGGGTGTCCTGTCCTAGCTCCCAGTTTATGAAATAAGTCCTGCTGAAAATCAATGGCAGTCGAGCTGTGTAAAGGTCAGCCATTCAGCACAGCTGGCCTTGGTGGACCAGTCATGCCCAGGCTTGTACTGTGAAGCTCAGCTAAGTAGAATTAATGGGGGGATCGATTATTCTGCACACAGCTTAAATTGAACTAAGCAGAGAATCATTTTAAAGCAGGAACCGTACCATGATGTAGAATGAGATGCATTTGCCACATAGCCAAGCCCAGAACTCATTGAGCAGGCACAAAGCAAAAGGTTGTGGAAAAAAAAGAGACATTTTTAAATAAAAGATTTCACATCCACTCTCCGCCTACTCTCTGCGACTCCTGCCCTGCCCCCTTCGTTTTGAGTTCAGCCTCCGTACAGTAACCTCCTGATAATACCCGGGAACCACCAGGGAGCCAACTCAGATGTGATCTTCAGAACCACTTTTCCTCTTTTCTCACCCTTCATCCCCCTCTTTTCTTTACATGTTTCTTCCTCTTCATTTTTTTTATTTTATTTTATTTTTTATTGTCACCTCTGGCACCTCATTCTTCTTGTGTTTTCCCCTTGTTTAAAACAAAATCAATATGGGACCGGAGGAGACAAATCAACGTATGGTGGCACTGCAGGGCTTCCACCTCTGAGGTCACATGTTCCACACTCACTTGCTCCTTCTATTGTGTTGGGATGGGGGGATCAGTAGAAATAAAAAAAAGGAAGGGTGGATAAGTGGAAGTAAAGATGTAAGGTTTGACTTTAGGGAGGAATGAGAAAGTAAGAGACCATAAGGGCTGGACGGGGATGAAAGTGAGCTAAGAAGGGATGAAACAACCCTCCGATGGGAAGGCATATGGAATGAATGGATTGAGGGATGAGAGAAACGGAGGAGAGGAGTGGGCAGCAGGGGTGGCGTTGGAAGGGGGTGCATATCATGGAATATTCATCTCCAGTGACTTGAGTGCAGAACGGGAGCCCTCATCTATAATGTATATCATGGATCTGGGAGAGATTTTCATACATATAAAATGGAGCAGCACCAGGAAGTGTCTCGCTACCACGGCACAGACAAAATCTGCCGTGGGGGGCAATTCCAACACTCTGTTCTGTTTGTACTTTCATTCTGTTAATTCACGTGTATCCCTGTGTTCCTTAGCATTGCTTCATATCGTGGGAGTCAAAAAGGATTAAAAGGCTCCATGACTATATGTAAACACATTTTATTCAAGATTATTCAAATACCTCCACTCACTCGCGTTTAACCCCTCCCCTCTTTTCTACAGAACCCACTCGTTGCTGTTGTAGGAAATACAAGAGGCAAAAATAAAAAAATGGTCTAATTAAATGTTGGGCATGTATCTCCATCAAAAGTCTCCATCTTTCTCTCTGGCGTAGTTCTTTCTAAACAGTTTGGACAACAAACACAGGCATCGTGTGGGCATCGGGAAAAAATGAAATAAATAAACATGACAAGTGGCCACTTAGCCGCAGCCTGCCTCATTGAAACCTGATGAGGGCCGTGTCTCGGCTAACTTCAACAAACGCTAAGTGACATGCTTAAGTGGGTTCAGGTTGCGCATCTGGGGTAATTCAGTAAAAATACAAATGAGGCTGGCTGGGGAAACAAATCACCAGCCACTCATCGAAAATAGAACGACAGAGTGCGTCACACACGGAAAAAAGACAGACTTTTGTTTCTTTCCTCTGTCCTTCAGAAGATTCTTCCAGCATCGACTGCCTTGTACACACATAGCAGTCTTCGCCCAACCATAAACAGCGTTATATAGACCCGTTCATTCCCCTCATTGAGAATCGATAACAAATAACTTCACTTTTCACTGTCCATTATGGTCGATGTGGACCAGGCCCAGTTGTCTTTATCTGCCACACCTGACCTTGAGCTCTCTCTGCTCCCTCGGTGGGTTTCAAAGAGAGGGTTTGGTTTGGTTTTTAGAGAGGTTCAAATTGAGCCCTATGGGAATGAGGAGTGGGGAGCAGCCATCTCCCATGACAGATCAATGGAAGGTCTCACCACAGGGCAGGTGGCCAGCGCCTCGCGCAACCTACTAATAGATTCCCAATGTCACTGCTGACACTACATCATGGGACCTGCTGGAGGTTATCCTGGGTTTGGACAGCAAGACAGACACCTTCAACGCGTTACCCCTTCCCCTTGTTTTGCATTCCTCGGGCGGGCATGTTTGTGTACATTTATAACTGACAGGAACAGGACACAATCTGTTAGAATTGAGGATGCTGCACGTGGTGTAACAATACAGCAAGCATGTTGACAACAATTTGCGGGTTTTAGAAAAAGTCACGAGAAAAGATTGAAACTTTTCAACTTTCAAAACGTTTCGAATCTTTGAAGCGTTTGTCAACTCGCTTCCAGCTCCTTTCTCTCCTTATGCATTTTTTACTTTTCCTTCTTCCTTCTCCTTACTTCAAAGATCTGGTTGAAATTTAAAGCCTTCATTAAGGACACATGCACCCTGGCACAGTGTACTGCAATGAAATCCATGACTCATTTCACAGATCATTCTATGTGTCCATTTAAAATCCAGGGCTGTGGTGGTTGTTAAGCTCCTACAAATGCATATTTTCACACACGTGTACGTGCAAATGCACGAGTGAGGAGAACTCTTAGTCACCAGAGGCAACATGTCAGAGAGAGTCTTAAGAGCTCCTGATGAAGACGAAGAGAGCTCTTAGACCTTTGCATATTTCATTTATTTGACTCTGTGTTGCATACATCCAGCACACGTAGATTATGATTTCAGAGCCTCTTCTTCTGCATGTCCTCTCCTCAGATTTCTGTTCAACATTAAAACCAGCAACTTGCTTCCTTCAGAAAGTTTGCACTGGGGCTAAAGGCTGGTTTATGCTTGACGCGTCCGCGAGGTCCGCACGGCTCCGTGCGGAAAAGTTGCGTCATTTTGCATCATTTTAACAACCACGCCCCTCCACCGCGCCTCCGCACGGCCCAGATTTTCCGCAACGCGCACCTCGGAAAATTTCTAACCACACGGACGGTCGGACGCGGAAAAACATGGCGGACCGGCAAGAACTAGTATGGCAGAGGTTCGTAAATACAGACATTTGTATGATTCAGCTCTCAGAGATCACCGTGATCAACATGTTAATAATTCTTGGAGAGAAATAGCTCGCACTGTCGGAAAAGACGAGAACGCTGTTAAAAATGCTGAAATGCCATGTTGTAAACAGTAATTTCTACTTCTACTATGGTGTAGTGTTGGATGCATGCCGTAGAGCTCCATGCTGCCCCCTACAGTTTGGGAGAATATTGGCTCACCGCAGATACGAGCCGCACGAACCATAAACACTGCGAGTTGTGAAGCTCGTTCCATCCGCGAGCCGCATCAGCAAGCGGAAAGTGAATGCGTCAAGCATAAACCAAGCTTAAAGCTCCACATCTACATCACATCTGTCCTGTGGACAGTTGTTTCAGCCTGGGCCGTGACGACAGTCATCAAAGCTCCTCATTCGCAATGTTGACAGGCATATAATATGAAAATGTACAAACTGTGTCAACAGTTAACATGCAGTTCATTTTTACCACCAATTTTAATTACTCATCGACCCACTGAGGCTCCGCTCCTTCCCCCGTCAGTGGGAGTCATGACATTTGCCATTTACTAGCATGTCCAACCCCAAGGGACAGCTTGGAGACGTCCAGCAGACACTTACTGTATGTTAATTAATTAATTACCATGAAATAGAATTTTTTTCTAGTGGCTGCCTTCATTACTCTCCCGTTTGTTTTTCCATGACTGAAATCATGAGCTACTAGCACTGTGGTGCAGTGAGACCTAAAGTGTACTCTGTCTCAAGATGATATAAGAAGTGATAGACAATCATTAGCTTCAATTTAATTAGTATTTTCAGGAAAAACTGCACATTTTCACATCTGGTAAGTCTTGTGTTTGACCAATCAAATTAGTTGTAAGAATCCATTTGAAAGGTGTGAAACACTTGCTAAATCGATACATTTGCAGTGGTCTCTAGTGGGAGTGAATACATTGGGGCAGTGGTGCACCCTTTCCAGGAACTAGAAGTTTCCTACATTACAGCTGAGCTTCAGACACCAAAATTTGGAGTTTTATTTCCTAATATTTGGACTTCTCTCCCCAGACTGGCTAACAGCAACGCAACTCTACCACTTACTTGCAACGTGAATGTTTTATCTCCACAAACAACTCAAATTTGGTGGAGTTCTGCTGTGTGGTGGAGTTGATAATGCTAACAGTTAGCATCTAATAGCCAAGAGGTTCTCTGCTGTTTCCTGGATGCTAAGCGAACGGCCTTCCCCGTAATCCTAGTTTCACCATTCATTTTCAGAAGACAAGGCAGGAGATAGGGGTAATGTCCCGCTTTGTGCGGGACAGTCCCGTAAATTGAGACTCATGTCCCGCATTATTGACAGTTTCCCGTTTTGAGTTTCAATCTTATAAAAGAAACTGTGGAGAAATCTGCTTGTTGCTGTCAATCAAACGAAGGTATGACTTTATCGCAGATCCAGATAGTGTGTGGAGCGTGCCCGAACCACTAAAACAAGCGTGAGTGAGCACGGAGGAGAAAATGCTGTAAACTCATGAATTAAACGTGTTCAGAGATACTCAACAGAGTTTTTGTTGTTTCTGAGTCATTTTGTCATGCCTCGGCGCAGAGTCTGATATGAAGAGGTCAAACGCAGGTTTTCCAGTAATTAGATCGGTCCATGATAAATGGAGGTTCTAACACAGACAAGGTGCTGCGGTTTCAGATACCTGCATGCATGCTGAGCCCCTTAAAGCACAGTGAAGAAATAATGAGAGAATAAATGGAAGCTTTGATCACTTATTCCCAGACATTTGAGGCAAAAAGTAACTCTAAGAAACTATTATTAGTTTACATCTGAATTTTTTAGAGTTTAGAATCTGATGTTTATTCTCTCACTTAAATTAGAAGAGATTTGTTGTCATGTTAAAAAAACCTTTTGCTTCTGAATTATGAAAAAATTGCAAAAGAGTATGGATATTTTTTCTATGAGATGCTGATTTTTGTCGAAAATTATTTAAAAACACACATACATAGATCTAAAAATATTACTGGTACTTTTACTGTCATTCTGTTGTGGAAAACATTCAATGAAAACTTTGAAAAGCTGCTTAAACCTGCATGTTTTTATTATTGTGGGCCTATCTATGTTATTAAAATGATCAGAGCCACTACAGAAGGTCCAAAGAGCCTGAGTCATGTTGTGCTAACTTGGGAGGAACTGTGGAAAAAGTAAAGCTTTTGCTGTATGCTTGTTCATGTTGAATTCAAATAAAATATATACAAGAAATATATGATAATAATAAGATTAATAATTGTATGTATATGTAACAGTGATGTTAGGGCTGAAAGGCACAATGTACGTTTTGTTTGTTTGGTTTTTTTCTCAATACATTGGAACTTCACGTTGTCCCACAGTCTCTGTCCCACATTTGGCAAGTTGGGATCTGGTCATCCTATGTTCAGCCTGCATGAAAAACTCAGAGTGACTGATTATAATCACAAATAAGATTTTAAAAATGTTTTTTCAGTGAACCACACCTTTCTTAGATTATTCTGAATCAGAATAAGAAGGGTTTATTGCCATTTGTGTGAGAAATCAAAACATTGGGAAACTGCTGCGGTACTTGGTGCAATAAATAAAAAAAAGGCAAAAATAAAATGTGAAAAATAAGCATGATAAAATAATAATAGAAAGAGCCAATAATTTGAGAAAGGGCAATTGCATAAGACCTTCCACACCTTTAATGCAGTTTAATAGATTCTACACTTGAACGATAAACATGCTTTGTTCTATATTTGCCACCAAAATCTAAAGGTAGACTGGATTTTTGTACATTTTATCCTCATAACATCTGAAAATAGTGCTGCTAACATTTTTCAAGTAACAGGTGTCAGATGACAACTGCAGTTTACTCACATCGTTGACTTTGGCTGACAACAAAGTGAGTCTCTGAGCTTTTGGGAAGCAAAGGAGGAAACGTCATCCATACAATAAACCTAGTGCATATGTATGGCTCACCTCGGCCCACACACACACACACACACACACACACACACACACACACACACACACACACACACACACACACACACACACACACACACACACACACACACACACACACACACACAACAATCCTCAAACTTTGCTCAGAACTTTCTGTGATCAAAGGCGAAGGAAGTAGAATTAAGAAGTTTATTAATAAGAACATATTTCATTTTGACAACACAGATGGAAAACTCTCCTCTCTTTCTTCGCCTGATTCCATATGTACTTCAGATGGAATTATTTGAACACATGAATAATTTATCTGACTTTAATCCACCACAGTTGGGCTTAGAAAGCCAAATTAGATCTTTCTGCTTATAGTTTTCAGCTAAACATAAATAAAAAGGCACAAACTGGAAGGAAATTATCATAAAGATTGCTGATAAAGAAAGAAGTAAAACAGTTTTTCATAAATGCATAATGACAAGTAAACATTAGGACCACAAATAAACGTCGCTCACTTTAGCACAGCCATGGCCGCCTATTGAACTGGTTGTTCAAAGAATTAAAGCATACGGATATTTGTCATTATAAATATTAAAACTTTTAAAAATGAATTAAACAATCCTTAATATATCCTTAGAGAATGCACATTCTGACATTGGAAGACATAGCCTTCACATACATTAGTAGTTTTAATTTATTTGATCATTTTTATTCATGCTATTTTGAAACAAATCAGAATCAGAATCAGAATAAGCTTTATTGCCAGCGCTCCAGCGACCCAGAGCATAGGAACTTGACTCCGCAAACACAACCTGACCAAGGTTAAACACACACACATGTAGACAAAACAGGTACAGGCAGTCCACGAGAGCAGCCAGAACAGCGCTCATTTCATTAGATGAAAAGGGTGTTACACGAGGATGATTGGGGTAAGGTAAAAAAAAGGCATAGCAGAGTTAGACCCAGCAGGGAGTAGCTCTACTACAAAAAACTCCTCAACATACATACATAGAAGCACGAACATCACAGTTACAAAACATCAGACTCCAATAGGGAGGTGTGTGTGTGTGTGTGTGTGTGTGTGTGTGTGTGTGTGGGGGGGGGGGGGGGGCTGGGGGGGGGGGTTCCTGAATCCTCCAACGGGAGCTGCCAGTGTACGGCGCTCAGCCAGCTGCAGTCAAACAGGTGGGAGGGAGAGAGGAGGGCCAGAGAGCACATTGAGTTTCCTGCAGGTTGATGGCCTCGAAGCAGAAGTCACGACCTGAAGGCGGGGGGGGGGGGGGGGTCGGGTCACAGCATCAGTCTGCATTCCTCCTATTGTGGGGGTAGATATTGATGGCAGCTTTGGAGGCTGCCTTGGCGCCAGATTAGGACAACAAAACTTTGTTTAGGGCAGACAGAGATAATTTTCCTCCCTGCCTTGGAGTCTATTAAGTGATCATTCATGTCCACCAGTGAAGCCAATTATACGTTCTAAACGTCCCCACACCGTTCGGCGACCCTCTCCGAGATGACATCCATCTCGCGCACTAACACAGGCAACGCCGAGAGGACATTGTCCAGCTTACGGTTCACCTTGAGTAAATATCACCTAAGTGAAGCTGAAATAACTTCAAATGTTAGCCTGCATAATTACTTTCAACACCCTATTGTCCAGTTTGAAATAAGTTTTAAATAACAAGAAAATACAAGGCAAAAAGAAAACGTGCAAAGATGTTTCTTTTAAAGAACTACAAAGCATGACTTATCATTCCCAATTTCATTTCAACTCTTCTCACAACAGGATCAAACTGGTTTTGTGTGTTATTAGTTTATCACCTCGGTGTACAGCTCAGCTCTGATGACTTCTAGCTGAAACCAACCTGTCCATCTGAGGAGGACTGCTTACGTTTAGAAAGTCCTGTTTAAACTCTCCTTGCAGGCAGAGAAGACCCTGCTTTATTATTCCAGTATGGTGACAGGCTTTATTACTTCCTCAACTCACTAAACAAAAGCCCTTTTTCTTGTGTGTGCACCATACAGATGAAATGATTGCACAGCGTGTTTAATCTACCCTCTCTGCATGCCAAACCCTGCAGTATGATCACAGCACATGTACATATTTTAGTTTGCTCTAATGAAAAAGATAAAAGTCACATTTTTTCTGCCGCTACTTAAAAACAGTAAGACTGGAAAGACGGCTTTAGTTCTGAAAGCCAGTATCTTACTGGGTTGTGAAGACACCAGCGTTTTTATGCACATTAAAGCTGGAAATTGACGAGTTTTGTTTTAAAATGTAATATTTTTGGGACATTTATCATACTTTTATCTGTGAAGCACCTGATCCAAGTTGTTTTTGCTGGAAGATAAAGTTCCTCTTTAAAGTAATTTCGAGCATCTGTAAAGCTTCTGCTTTTAGTTGAGCATCTGCATGATGTAAAATGTGGTGTTCAGTGACCATAGGAAGCTCTGTTTTTTACAGCGCTCAGTGAGACAACAAAGCCCTGTGAATTAAACCGTTGTGGGGCAATTCCCTCGTGTTTTCTGATGTTAGGAGTTTAGAAATGGCAATTTTAAAGTGGCATTTTTTTCTTTTTGCCACCATTCTGCTTCACAATCAGCTCTTCTAATTATACTGATGCCGGTTGTTTTGAACAGTGTCTGCTGATGTAACTTCCTAGTTACAACCAGTCAGCGTGAATTAACCAAAAGTTCTGGTCCGCTTCTACACCGGGGCGTTCTAAGTCCCTGCCCCTGATCAGATACTCAGAAAGTTCCCCAAAAGGCCTTGGAAAAACACTGTTTGGCTGGTTCAGTCTAGTGGAGACACGCATGCCAGGAAGTTCCTGCAAATTTACCCTGAAGTTCAGGAAGGCGAATATAAGATGAGGGTAACCTGCAAACCTACAGAGACTTAGTCAAGACAAAAACGATTAAAGATAGTCTCACAAATGTTAAAATTTGTTTGCAAACTAAGTTGTAAGCCCCTGACGACATGACAACATATAAAACCTCTTCCCAAAGTATTGATTCATTTTATTCCAATGGGAAATTTCCACATCTGGCTCAGTGTTCTAGTTGTATGAATGTCCGCCCTGAGACTGGGAGAGTCCCAATGCCTCCCCGCTTGACACAACTGGGGGTGAAACCACCAAATAGTGTGAGCATGGCCTTAACTGCAGCTCCCCGCTCCCCCAGGTGATGGGTCAAATGTGAGCAACAAACTTTCACACACCGGTGTGACAACTGATGTGACTTTAACGTGACCTTAAAACGATGCTACAATTTTGTACGGCTACAGTAAAAGGCGCAGCTGAATGAAATCCTTCACAGTTAATGACATTTAGCTGCTTGGGCTCCCGCACCTTGAATGGCCCTGTTCTGCTCCCTCCATGCTGTTCAGGACCTTGGACAGGTCCTCCGTCAGGCTGGCCTCCACCTCGGCCTGCCCACTCTGCCCCAGCTACCGCTGATGAGACGCTCTTAAAAGGACTCCCGATGCTGTTTCTCAAAGAGAGACTCACAGACCTAAAACCTCTGTCTTTCTCTCCTCGGCTAGATTCGTGTAACATTTGTGATATTGAGTAGCATTGACGAGAGTGTGGATATTCGTATTTGGTAACCGTTTGTTCGTGTCGAGATCCCGTTTTGATTCTGCCCCAGTGAGGCCTTTTTCGTTGTCGTTTTCAGCTTTATACTTCGCTTTTCGTTAATACCCCTTTTGAATGTTGATAGCAGTTGAGTTTTGGTTTATAGTTAGTTCCGGCTCGTTGTTTTCCGTTTTTGTATCAATAGTTATTTCCGTGTTTTCGTCCCTGGCACCGTTTGTCCCAGGTGTTTTGAGTTACCTCTGTTGTGTGTTTTGTTAGACTGAATGTGGATTTTTCCTGTCGAGGACTGTGATTTTTGGTTAAAATCTGTAAAATAAACCCCTTTTATTTACTCTCACCCCTGCTTTTCCGCATCAGTTTTTATGCTACCCCTTGCCACAACACCAAACACCTAGGGTTTGTAACACCTTTTACTAAAAAAGAGTCAGTTTAAACTGTCTGTCTCCTTTGTCAAGTTATGACATAATCCAGCTGGCAGTGAAATAATTGCAGTGAAATTACCTCACAAGCTCATAACACTCTACTACTAGAGGTGGTTGACAGTTTTTTTCTAAAGATTAATTATTTCTTTTAACAAAGGGAAAAAGGAAGATTTAATATTTATCTTCCATGCATTTTCAGCAGCTCTCTGCATATTAATCTCATTAGAAGAGTTCCATAGGAAGTGGGCAAGGCACACTCCATTATTTATGGAGGTGTAATTATCTATGGTGTCACAAGCAGGCAGGAATTTACAGGACCCCGGTTCTGCATCAGCACAATGGCTCGCTAGGTAATGAAGCGAACACACCTCCGGGCTCTACAACACGCTATCTGATCTGCTTCACAGTTTGCAGTGTTTGCTGTGGCTCCACTCTTCTCACAGCTGCAACATCTCACAAAAGGCACGCCACGTCCATTTGTCATCCATTTGTTGTCGTAGTAAATAAGACCAGTCATAATAAATGTTGCTCCCCTTGATGCACAAGTGATTAAGCACTCAGTCTATAAAACGTAATGTACTTGCAGCACAGCGTACCTGCTTGTTGAGCCAACTTCTGCAGAGTGTTTTCAAAGTGGCTGAGAAGTAGTCTGACATTAGCATATGTGTTGGTTACTGTGACTGTGTCCTACGGAGATTGACGGGGAAAGAAAAGAACAAAGATGGAGTGAGGGGGGGGGGATACATTGGAGCTAAAAGAAGGCAGCAACAGACAGAAGTCAGTCAGGCTGCCGGGTTCGGAGTCCTCTCTTCGGACTCTACGTACAGACTTAGCAGCAGCTTCCACAGCAGCTGCTGCAGCAACGGTGGGGTCATTTACATATAAATGAAAGTTGCCGATCACACGCTGCTGACCCCATTTATTTTAGCGGACAGACAGACAGGCAGGCAAGGCAAGCGCCAGCGAGTTGCCGAATTACTCCAAATTACCGCATTTCCATCTCCGCATCAGGCCTGTCAGGCCTGCAACCATCGTCCCAGCAGTTTCCTTTTTTTTCAGCTGCTTCTTCTCTCTCTTTGCTTCTTTCACCACCTACCACCAGAAGTGACTCTAATTGGCGGTGTTGAATTTAAAGGACCAGCCAGTGGCTGAGATTGTCACCACGCAGGACAGCGCAGCAGAGAAACAACATAGTGTATCACAGCATGACACACAGCAGAGCTGGAGAGCAACACAGTCAGGCTACCACAACACACAAACAGCCTAGCAAAGTTTACACATCAAGCAACACCCTTCAGCATTGCACCAACAGCAGCGTCCGTGCAACAAGTCTGCTCGTCAAGCAAAGTCTTGTTTGGGATGTTGCACCTGCACGTGCCTCGCTCACCTATTTATCAGCACTTTTCCTACTTCCCTGACAAGTGTTTCTCATTATTTTCTTTTTTTTCTCCCCTTGTTAAAAAAGGCATTTCTCTTTTTTTCGTTATCCTCCCTCGTTCTGTTCAGTCCTCTCCACGTCACATTTCCATGCCATCAGTTTGGGTGAGCATCTGGACGTGAATCCTCAGCCATATGTCCTATTAGCATCTTCATCTTGCTCCTTCATTACCCGTGCAAGCCCTCACATGTTCACACACACACACACACACACACACACACACACACACACACACACACACACACACACACACACACACACACACACACACACACACACACACACACACACACAAACATCGGTCCGAGTACCACAGAACTCGAGATCTCTAAGTTTTACAAGACAGATTAGTGCTAGAGGCCTGCATGATGGTAATGTGACAGCTGTGTCTTTTTCCAGGCAGCAGCTTACTCACACTCTCACACAGAGAGTGCTAGAACGCAAAACTATTCCCCTCCATTCTAAAAAAGAGGGTGATGAATCCTCTCAGGGGAAGGCAGCAAAGCTAGTGCTGTAGCAGTATTATTTAGCTGGTAAAGCAGCCTTTTTCCTCCACCTATTTGTCTCTCCCTTGTCTCACTCTTGGCTAACCAACCACACGCCCTTATTAGTTCATTAAAAGAAGTCTGCCGCCTCCGCCGCCTGACTTAGGTATAAGCAAGGGAACGGAAAAGAAAAGGAGAGGTAAAAGAAGAGGAAAGAGTAAAGACACCTCTCTCTAATTACTTGAGATTGATGCATCCACTGAACATCCTGGTAATCAGTGTTGTTTTTATTTGTTTAATGGCAGGACAGGGATCACAGCCAGGCTGACCCACTGTGATCATTAACAGTATTAATGCAGGAAGAAACACCAGCAACTCCTCTCTGCTTGCCTGCTCTGGAAACGAGTGACACCGTGTTAGTTTGTCAATGGATGTACGTCCGTGTGAGAGTCTTAGGTTTATCTTTAAATTTGTTTACATCAACGAGGGCTGAAATTAGCCAACCATCCATACCCATCTGGACTCACTTATTAAGATGGATGTCGGTCTGTACGGAAGTGCTCCGGAGTGGATCTCGAGCACATGCTGATGTGTTGCTATAAATAGACACTACTTGGTGCACTTTAGGGGATGTTAAAGTTTTAATTATATTCATTTTAGACGGCCTTTATTAAGGAGTATAATGCCAAGGAACACATAGAATCAAAAAGGATTGCATGATAATGTAAAAAAAATTGAGAACATGTGTCAGAAACATTTGAATCCGATTCAGTTAAAGTATCTTTTCGGAGTTTTCCCCTTCTAGAAATTATGTATGATTTTTCAAGTGTCATGTACTATGATATAATGTTAGCAACCGTCTTTTTTATTTATTTATTTATTTATTTATTTTTTACTAAGCACGCCCCCTGCCCCGCAGAGCTTCATTCAGAAGGAAAATGAGTGCTGACCAGAACTAACCAATAGCGTTAGACTACCGCTTACATGCTTCAAATATGAGGAGTACCTCGACTGATGCAGAGTTGATAAACTTTTCACAAACAAGTAAGTCTCTAAAATATAAACATATGTGAACACAGCATGACATGAGAATAACACTTGTAAAACAACGCGTTTTCACTTTGTTTGTCGGCTACAGAAAGACATAAATAAACAAGAAAAGTGAAGTCACCATCTTAAAAATCAGAAGGAGAAATTATTTGTGTGATATGCTTATCAGCCACTAGATGGTGCCATCGGATAGGAGAAATACTCCGGAAAGAGACTTCAAGTAAAACATTAGCATGAGATCATTGAGGTTGACCCGAACTTTCCACTGGAAATGTAAAACATTTGTTTTCATCACAAGCTCACCGGCGTGTTGCTTCCCACCAGGAGCTTTTCAGATGCGAAGCCAAATGGCTTCACGCAGCTGGTCCCATGAGGTCATAAACCCACCAGAAAACTGTAAGATCTGTTTCTGTCTGTTGTTGCTTAATGAGCAGAGACTACCAATGCATACCGCTTTTCTGCTCGTTAAGCAACATTAGACAACAACAGTTTATTAGTTGACCCTCCCAAATTCCAGTCAGAATTGACTAAATGAGAAGTGAAACATCTTCAAGAAACCAAAGAAATCCAGTCGCCTTCATTTTAACTCCTTTGGACTACCATGACCTGGATAGCTGAGAACGTTCACAGAAACAAGAACACATGTGATTTCGGGAGTTTACGCAGTAACAAGCATGAGAAAGAGGTCTGTGGTTTATATTTTGTTCTTTTTCCACAGCCACAGAGATTTCACAGGTAACGACGTGTTTAATAGTTAAGCACCTGGAAATCTGCGCATATCTTTTATTTTGAAAGTTGCTGAACGTTTTACACTGCTCCTGTGACTTACTTCCTGCCTGGCTTGATCTGAACAGCTGAGTTTAAGGTATTCTGGAAGCATGGTGCACAAAAAACAGATTCATAGCATGCGTCTGGTGAAACCCCAAGGTTAGGGAAAGTCTGCTGACAGAAGGTTATGTTCATCTATTAGTAAATATCAAAGGTAAAACTGAAGGAGCTCTCCCTAGTGGCTGGTTCCAGTACAAGCTTTAGGCTCCACCCCTCCACAAAAACAATAAAAAAAAAAAGAAAAAGAAATTACATCTCTGATTTTTTTCTCTTTGAGCTGACTTCTGTGGTTTTACAGACCTTATCTTGCTCCTGGATGCTCAAATTGTAATTTTTCTAATACATTAAATTATTTAGTTGATGCTTAAAACACCATGATTGTGTATGTATCCTTGCATGTATGTGTATGCGTCTATGCCTATGTATGTCTGATCTCAGAATTGTGTGTACTGAAATCTAATTTCCCTCTGGGATTAATAAAGTATCTGAATTTGAATTGAATGTGTGGATTTGTTGGACTTCCTGACCATATTGACTCTGGTTACTAAAATTCAACATGGCAGCACCCATAAATAAGAGGTACAGGGTGTTTCTCAATGCCAAGGAGCATCACCTTGATGTCTTGGCCCCGCCCCGGTTGCCTAGGAGATACATCCTCGGGAGCCGCCAAGACGTGTTCCACTGTTCATGTTCTACCGAGGCATGTGTTCTCTATTTGTTAGCCGTTTAGCTAGCTGAGCAAGGATTCACGGGAGGTGTCTTGTAGCCTAGCCTTGGTAAAGAATTACCCAGAATACACCACTGTATTTTCAAAAGGGTGGCGGATCAGAAGCCGGCAGTTACTTCGGGGGCAAATTTCAGGTTTTAAAGTAAGTCAACAAATTTAAAATGTTATTTGTTTATTTATTTATTTAGATCCAAAGAAGTTATCTATGGTTGGTTAGTTGCTTAACCTTTCTCAGTGGCCTAGTGGTAGAGTGTCCGCCCTGAGACTGGGAGATCAGGGGTTCGATTCCTGGTCGGGTCATACCAAAGACTTTGAAAAAATGGGACCCAATGCCTCCCTGCTTGACACTCAGCATTAAGGGGTTGGATTGGGGGTTAAACCACCAAATAGTTCATGAGCGCGGCTGTGTCTGCAGCTCACCGCTCCCCCAGGGGATGGGTCAAATGCGGAGAACAAATTTCACACACACACACACACACCTGTGTGTGTGACAACTAATGGGACTTTAACTTTAACTTTATTAGTTGCCGTTTCGGTGGCTCATTATATATTTATATTGAAACTGAAACGTATAAAATATAATGCTATCTCCCGTGTCACGTGACGTTATGTGACCGCCGTGGAAGCCGCGGTCACGTGATGCAAGTCTGTTCTATTCAACCGTTTCCTCTGACCAAGGAGGGATAGCGACCTTGTAAGCAAGATGCCTGGCCTTACAAGACATCGCCCCACAAGGCCAGGCGCCTTGACATTGAGAAACACCCACAGTTACTTGTTAACAATGGAAGAAGGCATTAACTTTACATTCTGACTTATTTTGGTCATGTTTGCCTTCCACTTCTACGATGTATTGAGACGTATGACCGTGAGAAAAACAAAGTTACATCGCCACTTGTCTGTGGCACCGTACTAGAGATTGCATTATCCTGGAGTAGCAGACACATAAAGAAGAGACATCTTTATATTATCTTGTCCCAATAACATATTTTACAGTAATATCCTGCGTTGACACAAGGCTGGACATTTAACAATCCAAGAGTCATAATCAAACAAACTGACGATAATACATGGTATATATGACACTTTAATGTTCCTGTAGGATTATTGCTGCTGCTGCTGCTGCAAATAAGAAAAATATAATTCAGTACACCCTAAACCACAAACATGGGGATTAAACATGAAGGCAGACCATGCTTAATCTCCCCAGATAAAGGATAAAATGTTTGTGAGAATATTTCTTTTAAGCCAAGAGGGCAAATGAAAAGTGCACCCACGTATATTGAGATGGAATAAAATATTGACTTTTAAATTGACTAATATTTAAAACATGATGCTCCATAAAGACACCATGCAGTAAGACAATGAAGTAGGACTGAGTCAGGAGGGAGAGTGGGGGTTTATAATAAGCTGTGGGAGTAAGGGGGCTCCTTTAAGACTTCCAGCCACAGCTCCCCAGTATCACATCACTGGCACGGGTTAAACCGAGGGACAGAATAGTTCCAGTGATCGTCTGGATGCTCAGTCACAATGTCTGGATGTGGAAGGGGAAAAAGAGAGTGGGGCTAATTAAAATTTCAGAGGTACCAGCTGGGTGTCTGATCACACACACCCCTACACCCCCAAAGTGTACTCATGTTTGGATTGAGACTCGCTCACCTTGATTTCTTCAGTTATTAACCTTGACAGAAGCAAATCTGCATCCCAGCTCACAGTGCCATAAAGCACAGATAATGGGACGAGCATGCAAACATACAGTAAGTGTGTTGCCCTACACTCACATTTCCACACATATCAGACACCTGCACACCCATATAGATACACACACACACACACACACACACACACACACACACACACACACACACACACACACACACACACACACACACACACGTACACCCTGTGGGCCCAGACAAGGCCGTCCTTTAATGAACGGCTTAATGAGCAAAGGAAGATACAACAAAGCTGTCTGGGAGGACTGTTTGTAGTGAAGTGATCAAATACTCTCAGAAACGATATCTTTAGCTGAATACTTCTAATGATAGGCATGCAAGAATATGAAATGAGGCTCCTTCTCACTAACTTGAGGAATCATTTTGCCACCAGGGCACCTTTCAGTGACAGGCAGATCAAGTGAAAAACTCATTCTTCCTAATTTATCTGTTCTAAAACACACAGTTGTTGCATTAGTTTAGTGTCACTTAGCATTTAGATTACATTTTGTGCTTGATTGCCAGTTTACAGCTTTTCTGTCTATACGTAGAAAATGAGAGCTGAGACAACAAGAATTATGCAAAGAAGCACACGGCTATACGTTCACGCATGTACTGGTGAGCAGCGTCTGTGGTGCTCCCCCAAGAGTTTCTAAATTGAGGGCCGCATCTCCATTTGGCCTGCCGGATGGTGACCTTGCCGCCCCGTTTCTCTCCCTGTGTGCTCTCCGTGACTGCGTAATGAAGACTTCAGGGCCAGCCAAACAAATTGTAATAAATTGTTGTGCAGTGACTGAAAAGTAGGTGTTTTCATCCCCCTGCGCGCACGCGTACACACACACACACACACACACACACACACACACACACACACACACACACAAAGAAAAACACATATAAACCACACACAAATACCACACATTAGAGATTTCTCTTCACACACTCTCACACGCACACAAACACGCACACACAAAGGAAGAAAGAAAGGCATGCAGACACATTCACTGAATATTAGACAGTGCATTCATTCTCATCAGCTCAGGAGGGAAAGTAGTTGTGACAGTGTGTCCTGTGAATGCCTCCTTTTTCAGAGTTGCTTCCCTCTCACAGAACAAGCTCCTTTAATAAAAACATCACAGTCGATATTTGATGTCCCCGAGTGAAACCTTTAAGAAAACACCCCCGCCCAAAGGCAAACATTTAGTCAATCTTGTATGAGAGCGAGAGAGCAAGAGAGAGAGAGAGAATGAGAGAGAGAAAGAGAGCGCGCGAGAGAGCAAGAGAGAGAGAGAGAGAGAGAAGTTTACAAAGACAGACATTGCAGAGGGAGGACAGACAAAAGAAGAGTGCAAAGGTAATGTTAGTTTGAGTTTGTAGTGTGTTTGTTTTCCTGCACAGTGTTCAGTTTAGTGTGTGTGTTTTGGAAGCATCGATTGTCTCACTCACAGACACACACACACACACACACGCACGCACGCACACATGCACACACACACACACACGCACGCACGCACACACACACACACACACACACACACACACACACACGCACGCACACACACACACGCACGCGCGCACACACACACACACACGCACGCACACATGCACACACACACACACACGCACGCACGCACACACACACACACACGCACGCACACATGCACACACACACACACACGCACGCACGCACACACACACACACACACACACACACACACGCACGCACACACACACACGCACGCGCGCACACACACACACAGACACACACACACACACAGATGTCTGGCCTTCGACGGTGCTCTAAAGGTAGGTGAAGTTGTCTTTCTTCTTCATTTAAATAGCGGTGACATTTAATAGTCCCCAGAGGTCGAGGAGGGTAACAAACACCAAATAAAGGCTGTCTGATGCCTAAAAAAAGGACAAATCTCACTCTGTATGGGCAATTGAATGAGTGAGGCATTTTGTTTTACCACAACATGGACCACCAATTTAAATAATATATTTCATTTTCCACACTGCCCCATCACATCCATCCTGTCTTTGGGTTCATTTGTGTTTTGGAGCACGATGTTTTTCCTAGTTAGTTGGTGAGGTGAAAGATGGAGGAGTTTTGGCTCAAGGTGTGCCAGACCCTACTGCTATTGGCTGTTGTAACAGATCCCTGTCCCTGGAGTTTTAAATGATTCAAACATTTGCCCTTCGCTGTTCCCGTGGTGGGCAAAGATGTTCCCCGTCTCACCGCTCTACCTCCCTTCCCACCCCTCCCTCCCTTTTGGCTCCTGGCTTTTCAGGTCTGTCCATTAGCCGTCACTGTCACATTTATAACTCTGGGGAACCCACGGACTTGTGCAACTAAAACTCTAGCCAACTGCTTCACCTAAAAGTAAACTTAATTGTTACATTTGATCTCATTTTTGAGTCATTTTGTTTGCATTTCTAATGTTTTTCAGGCTTTTTTAGTTATTCTAAACATGGGCTTGAAACCAAAATTAGTTTGAGGGATGACCACTGGAAAAAGGAGAGGATGGGTCATTTCTGTAATGGACCATAGTAATGTTAATGTAACAGTGAATAACACTTTCATCTGCTGTTTTAATGTAACTTTGAAAATGTTAATTATAAGACAATGTCCACTTTCACCTGAACTGCTAGTCTGGTCAAGAATCTGTGCATATGAAGCTAAAACACCAATTATTATAATCAGGCTCTATTACAACAAGAACCAGCCATGATGTCATTTTCTCCAAGAATTTTAAAGAATTTATCATCTTCCTGCTTCATATAAAGTCCAGCCTTGAGTCCTTTAAAAAGTCTTATAATCAAAAATCCACTTTTTTGGAGTTTGTAATGTAATATTTTTAATTCCCCATGAAAGAAATCCCAAAAACCGTGTTTGACTAGATTCGTGCCTTTTCCTGTCTTGGGGCAATTTTTCAGATTCTGAGCTGAAACTTGCAAACACAAGGATGGAAACTGCTCCTCCCCCTGAAGACGGACCTGGAACCCACCTCCCCTGGACGTAGGCAACTAACGCCCACTTTCTTCTAGTTGCAGGCAAAGATTGGCTGATTTCATGCTGCAGTTGACAATGTTTTAGTCTGACCTTCATGTCACAGATGACTGCTTTAAACTTCCATCGTGGATATTCTGACAAATGACTTCTACGTTGTGGACAAAATACTGTACCAGAGCAAAAACCACGAGTGACTACCCGTGTGTTGTTTAGCACCGGTGTCGGTACAAGATCTGCTCGGGTGCAAAATCGGCTCGGGGTCCTTCGACTGCCGATGACGTCAAAGTACGGCAAACCCATTCGGACAAAATACACTACACATCTATACTGTTGGAAAGAATTTAGCAGTTTCGTCATTAAAATAATGTTTCTTAAGACGTAAGTTTGTGTTTATAATGGTATTTGTAAAATAAAACACTATATTGTATTCATAATGTTGAACTCCTCTTTGAGCACATCCCTTGAAGGATCATAGGTATTAGCAACACCTGTGAAATTGAATTTGCAGGAAAGAAGTGTGTCCCGTTTATTGAAGTATTTTGTGTTTAGTTTTTGACGTCTTGTCCATGCGTAGTTCAGATACGCTCATAGCTGCTAGCCAAAACTCTGGAGTTAAAAGTTTTCTGGCTTTACTAAAATACCTGTCTGTACTTATTTGATTGATGGTAGTTTTACTTTCTATTAGACTCCAAATGTAATCATTTGGCACGTTTCTAATTCATAATTTGTAATAATGTAATCGGTGATATTAGCATTAGCATTCCTATGGGTTTTTCTATGTATATTAGCATTGCGCTAACCACTCGCTGCCAAATTGCAGCCTTTGCGATTAGAAAATCTCTTTTTGTCACATCGCAATATAATTGCACATGCAGTTAATCGTTCAGCCCTAAAATACATGCAGCTCTATGCTAAAAGTGTATTTTCAAAGAGGTAATGATGGATTTCTTTGTAAAAGTTGGCCATCTTTCCAACAGAAAGATTTGCCTGGACCAACGTAACGTGATAACAACGTAACGTGATTACATAATTCCGTAAGGTTCATGTTCAGCCAATCAACTACTTTGACGTCATCGGCAGTCGACGAACCCCGAGCCAATTTTGCACCCGAGCAGATCTTGTACCGACACCGGCTTTACTCCCAGTCTCATCAGTAATGTTTGTCTTTTTTTTTAGCTACACTTGTCAGTATTATGTTTCACAACAATCATTGGTAAACTGTTTAGAATATAAAGAGTAAGCTGTTTCTTACTTTCTTTTTTTTATTTTATTGTTTTAAATTTTATTTCTTTTTAGCCAGCGTGAGTCCATGTGAGGTGAGCGGAGTAAATCTGCTGCTTGAAAATGACCAAATTCAAATATTTTGCACAAAATAATCAATAAAGCTAAAATACAAAAACATTAAATCTGCTTCAGCTGGCTAAATAAATCACTGCCGACACAGGTAGACGAACCAGCATCAGCACATGGCAAAACAAGATGAAGGACAAACGCTTTAATTGCTTGACTACCATGGCCAATACAACAACTGACTAACCCTAACCATAGGATGCTATTGTAGCTGCGTTTTGTTGGAACAGGTGTGGGCAGAGCTTCACTGAAACAGACCGTTTCATTTCTGGGTGTAAGGTCAGGCCGACAAATATAACTCATATATAAGGCAAATGACATTTCAACAGTGCCTTTCTTTGTTCTCATAGATTTAAAACAGCAGTTGTGCACGCAGGAAAATGTGCATCTGTTTATCACCTAGTATGACTTCAGCCGGGCGGACACTGTACAACTTTTTTACTTTTTGAGCCAATTTTCCCCTTGTGCAAGAATCTACAACATAGTGTAGTATACAGGGGGTTACGAAAGGCGATTAACACCACGTGACCAGTTACCGATCAGCAATCGGGAGCTCACACGAATTTCTGGCGTGTTTGATATTTCGATCGTCCCTCGTGAGGGTATCGCACTGTTGAAACGACGCTTCGACCCAAAAAGCACCAGAACTGCTCACAGCTTGCGCAAAAATGTGTCATCATGGCTCGCTAGCTATTTCCCTCTAAACACACATCAGTCACGCTTTTTTTCCCCACACACAATGACAAGAAAGTGTGTTTATGTCAAATGAAACCAATAAAACATTGATTTACTTATTTCATTTATTTAATCTTCCTCATCCAACCGCGATAAATCCCAAAGGACAACAGACATAAAAAACAACACAAAAAAAGTCTGGCGTGTTGTGGGAAAAACTGCTGTTTTTAGCATATTTTTAGGTTTGACTTGTTGCTACCAGACATACAGAGTGAGCAGTCAGGTCGCATCCAAGAACTGGGTCGTACAGTGTGAGCACATGACTCGTAAGATTTGCTCTGCGGGGAGGTCAGTTTGAGCTGAAGCTGAACGCTACGAGTGAAAAAGTTGCATAGTGTCCATTGAAAGAAAAAAGTACAAAAATGTAAAGTCTTCTCAGAATTAAAATTCCACTATTAAACAGAACATTTGTGTCATTAGTATTGAGTTTTATTAAATATGTGTTGAGGGAAGCCATTAAAGTATGTATTTCTTCCCTTTAACATTTGTTATATGTTATTCCTCTGACATTGAACTGAAATTATTTTATTTTTGTACTTAATTTTATATTTTGCCCAAAGGGATATGCAATGAAAATTCATACCATCAAAAAAATTGAAAAAAAAAAAAATAGTAGAAATACACAGAACAGCTATAATCCAAATCATTTATTTTTTAATAAAATGATGAATTTCAGTATATTTTTAATTCCTAATGACCTTAAACAGACTATTTATTTGTCTTTATAGGACAAAACAATAATTGGTTTACTGCAAATAAACAGGTTTCAGTTAGAAAACTTGAAAAGGTTTGTAAAAGTGACACATTTTTATAACTTCAAAGTAGAAACTGACTCTCATCGTCTATGATGTGGGTGTGGTGTGTTTTCCTACCGCTAGATGGAGCAGATAAAAGTATATTAATGAGCACAGTTGATCCAAGTTAATTACATAACAAATTAAGTGAAAAGAAAAATGGAATATTTTCTGGATATTAAGATGCTTCAGGGGGCTATTTCTGTCCACCATTTTCTACAGTGTTGCTAAAAGGTGAAGTGTGTTTAAATACATGTAAAAACTTTATTAATCTGGGATTTCATCCAGTCTAGAAAAATGGGTTTGTCCATTTTTTGTTGTTATTTTAGTTCTTGTCTGAAATAATTAAACCCATGGCTCTTTGTTATGTTGACGTTTCTTCTAATGAGCATCCATCCTTGAGCACATGTATTTGTAATGCCATCATTGTGGACAAAAGCTTATTAAATGCTTAAGGATGTGGGAATCGTAACTACAGAAAATATTAGCTACAAACAACAAGAGATAATTAACAAAAAACCTAATAAACATTAAACAGTAATAATAATAATACCCAAAACCTGAATGTGTTTGGATGAAAGAGTTTCTTTAGTGCTTGGATGGTTTAGTGGTGAAGTGTGCTGCAGAAAGGGGGAGATCAAGGGTGCACGGGGACACAGATAGCAACACAAACAGCTCTAAACAACTCCAAAGCCCTAATAACCAAGAGAGAGAGAGCAGAGGAACTTGCAGTAAATACATTAATTACACAAGCCAAGGTCAAACGGAGCTGAACTGCAGTGGAGCCGATCTGGGCTGAGCTGGGCTGAGGCGTCTCCTGCTGGACCGCGTTTAGGCCTCGGTTCTGAGCTGGTGGAGGATGCCGGCTCTCTGTGGGGACGAGTTTGCAATCCCCCGGCCTCATTAGAGATGCAGAGAGGTTCTGACTCCCATCACCTGTGAGCTTTTTATATCTAGCATAATCTCTTAGTAGATTTTTTTTTACATCCAATAATGAGCAAGTTATTACTCCGTACAACAGAGAGTGGGAGCAGAGAGGTGAGCGTGGGGAGGAGGGATGGTGGGTGAAGGAGAAAACAGTAAAGGGTGCAGCATGGTGAAATGAGCTGAAATAAAATGAGAGAGAAGATCCACTCCGATTTAAAAAGCAAGAGATTAGAAGGGATCCCTATTTCATTTTCAGGATTTAGCTCCTAAACCCACCTAGTGCAGCCTCATGGGGGGGGGATAAATACATAAATAAGTAAATAAATAAACAGAGCATCAGACTGACATGACACAGACAGCACCTTAAGCACTGAAAAACAAGTTATACGTCTCTTCTCTCTTTTCCTCTCTCTGCTGTCAGCATTGATTGATGTGAAGGGGGAGGATCAAACAGCGGTGAACGGTTGGACTCGGGAATATGAAGCAATGGATGGAGATGGAGGGGTAGAGTGGGAACAGATCAAGAAGTTCAGGACCCCGCTGTCTGTCAGTCAGCTCCATGAAATGACCCTCTAACTACAGAGCTGAGTCAAACTAAGGCTTCCTGAGTCAAAGAGGACTCACTCATTCTCTTTCCACCTCCCTCCTCTCCCCTGTTCACCTCTCTCCCACAATCCTTTCTCCCACTCTCTCCTTTATCTTTCCTCCTGTGTGTCTCATCCTGAAGGAGGAGGAGCAGGGCCAAGCACCATTAATCTTCCATCTAATAACACTGGTAATGTTACACATTATTGGAAAGAGATGGGCAAAATGAACCAATAAGTTATCCGATATGGGTCTCCCCTCTGCGTGCACGCACCAATCCCAAGGACGTTTAGGCTAAAGAGGAGACACGGCTGTGGTGACACAACAGGAAGAGAAGAGAAGAAGAATTAGTGATGGCAAAAAACGGGTGCACAACGTGAAATATTTCCTGTTATCGAGCGGTTTTCCGGGGACATGCATAGATTTCTGTATGTAGAAGATAAGTGTCTTTGATAAAGTAGGTTAGCATTGATTAATCCATGAAATCTCAGGCTGTGGACTTGAACTTAATGAGTAAGGTTTTCTATTTTCTCTGCAGAACAAACATCCCTGCACGGCCGGGGGACCCCGTGTCAGCTGTGCACCGCCTCCCTCCCTGATTTTAGCGGCCTGTTATTTTTGGGCAAAGATGGCCAATCAATGAAGTTGACGTTTGTTACAATGAAGGATTCACAACGCAATCACCGAATAAGAGCTGTAAGTGCCTGCTAGGTGCATATAGAGAGGGTAAAAAGGTCACAGCTAATCTAGAGGGAACAGGAGTTATTTATCCATACACACCAGAGTAAAAAGAAGATGAAAGACACAATCTATATATACAGCCCCTGTGGGGTTATGAAGGCGTTGCATACACACACACACACGCACGCACACAGACATACACATAAACACACACACACACACACACAAACAAAGCATGCTGCATCTGCTGAAAAAGTAATTTCCCTCCTATTTCAATTGGTAATAAATGTCGTGCGTCAAGTGACCTATCTTGCAGCCCATAACCGAGTTTTGCAGCAGCATCTAACAACTCAAGGATGAGAACATGTGAATACGCCATTACACCGTCGACCCTGGATGAGGGCTCGGCTTGGAGACGGCGTCGTTCCAAACGTCCGTCCGCTTCATTTGAGCTGCGTGCTCATGTGCCACGTTTAATACGGTGTGACAGCCTTTTTGCATGCAGCCGCAGTGAAGGAAGGCAAAGCAAACAGCACGCTGGCTGTACACATCAGTCACATTTAGAACAACCTTGAAACAAATAGCACCGTGGATGCATCCTCCGGCGCAGAGCGCTGGGAGAGAGAAATCAAGGGAAACAGACAGTCAGGCACTGCAGGCGAGCAAACAGGCAGCTTTCTCTTTATTTCTCTCTTACCAACTGTACATCAACATGTCTGTAGCCCACACTCTTTCACATTCTGGTTCCTTCTTCCTCTCACTCATGTTAATCCATCTCTCTCTCTCTCTCTCTCTCTCTCTCTCTCTCTCTCTCTCTCTCTCTCTCTCTCTCTCTCTCTCTCTCTCTCTCTCTCTCTCTCTCTCTTTGTACCTCTCTCCCCCCCCCCCCCCCCTCTCTCTCTCTCTCTCTCTCTCTCTCTCTCTCTCTCTCTCTCTCTCTCTTTGCTCCAAATCATCCCTCTCTTCTCTCAGCCTCAGCAGCAGCTGTGCGGAGGAGGTAGAGTGGATGTCAAAATATTTGGCAGCCATCTCTAGTGCCAGTGTAGCATTTTAACCTCTGTGGTTATTACACATACACAGGTTTGTCTGACATCCCCTCAGGCATTAGCCTTGAAATCCCTCTCTCTATTCTCCCACTCTTTTCCTCGCTCCATTCATCACATCATTATCCGTACAGCAAGGATACACAAACGACAAGCTCACCCCGCCCTCATTGCTCGAGAGCTTTGTGAATGGCTGAAGCTTCACTCCACATACAGCACGCTCCTAATCCATCCGAGTGAAAACTGGAGTAAATCTCCAGGCTGACCTTTTCACCTTTTCTCTGCAGCCGCAGCACGGAAGATTGACAAGCAGAAATGCATTACGCTGCACATATGTATATGCAAACACATGGACATAAATAAAATGTCTCTTTCCCTCTCCTTCTCTCTCACACTCTCTCTCTTTCTCTCTCTCTCACACACACACACACACACACACACACACACGCACGCACGCACGCACGCACGCACGCACGCACGCACACACACACACACACACACACACACACACACACACACACACAGATGCTTAAGTAACTAATTATCTAATATGTCCCTTCAGCACTGACTTGTGTGTAAATCATGAGTGCAGAAAGAGCTCTCTGCCCCAGGCTCTCCGTCCAACAATCAAACACAAACAGCATAGTGAATTTCCACTTTCAGGTCCCTCTTTCCTTTTTTTTTCAGAGGAGGCGCAGGTTGTTCCAGGAATGTGGGGCAGTCCCATGGGGATCTTGACAGGCTGTGTAAATCAGATGTCACAGAAAGATCTAATAGCGCAGCATGGACTTGATGTACGATGGTGTAGGGCACTGACAGATGTGTGTGCCGTGTCCGAAAAGTGCTAACCCACAAACATTGACACAACTGTGCACGTTAGAGATGTTTTATCTTGGCGAACAGAGGTCATCACATGGATTTGCAGAATCAGCAAGCTAAGTGGGAAGATTTATCTAGTTCTGGCTAATTATGTAGTAAACGGCCAAGAGATGAACAATGAAATGCTGGACCCGTTGGCTGGAGCAGAATAAGTACTGGCTTGATGTTCACAGTAATTGTTTTGTTAATATAGCTTTAAAAACATTTCCTATTTAAAAACATCAATAAATAAAAATCATGGAAAGGAATGAAACAAGAAAAGAAAAGTATCTGCTGGCTAAACTGGGAGTTCAAAATGATTCACAGATGCTACAAAGACACAAAGATGAGGCTAACTGTCACAAGCATGCTTACCTTCTACAGAAACAAAAACCACCAATTGAATGTAATCAGTTCTCGCTCAATGTTTTGGATCCACTTGAGATAAAAATTACACAAAACAAGAAAAGATGTGACTTAAAGATAAATAAGCATTATAATTTACTGGAATAATTCAACAAAAAATAAACATAGAAATAAATTAAATTAGTTTTGTTTGAAAAATGATTTGTAAAAACTTGTTGATCCGGGCAAGTGACCAAATTAGATGACTTGTGCAACATTTAAAGGGAGTATATAATGTAAAACTCATCTGTCGCTGCCTATTGGATCTGCTGTAGTGGCCGGCCGCCATTTTTTAACCCAGATGCTTGATTTTATTTTGTCCAACATTTGTTTTTTTATCGATTAGTCTTATTCCGATATATCTCTATCTGTAATAGTGTTTGCATGATATTTTATGATTTTATGTTTTTATTCTGCTTTTATGCCCATGTACTGAGAATGTTTTTCTTTTAATGATGTTGTTCAGCACCTTGGGCTTCTGATAATGTTGTAGAAGGTGCTATAAAATTTGATTGATTTGATTGATTTAAGATGGGTCTCGATTTGACTCGAGTGCATTCATTTCTACTGAGAAAGGTGCTTACCCAACTAAAACACATTTTATCAAGCTTTTTTTAAATAAAACCAGATACAAGGTATGTCATGATAATTAAATTACAAATATAATAAATAAAATAAAAAGATGAATTAAAAATAAAGTCTTATCAGGTAGGCTAGAAAGGTCACTGGTGATCCCAAGTGATCGTTTTTTATTGCATTCCAGTTGTTGTAACCGTAGGCTGCACAGCAACAGGCATAGTTGCCCACTCTGCATTGACTTTGGAGAGTGAGGAGACCCATTCAATATGGCGGCAATGCTGTTACGCTCTGCAGCGCCCAATGAGGCATCCAAGTATCCATGCCTATGCCATAAACACTCCAAATAGGACAAAACATCCATCCATCCATTTTCTGTCAATGTTTGGGACTTATATGCATAAAACAAGCCGTTTCAAAAAGTACTCATTTTTGATGTCTCAGACGGTGAATTTAGATGAGAACTACCTCTTACGAGCAAGAGAGAGCTACTGCTGAAGGGGCAGGGCTCTAGTCCGAGCCCCTCTCAGATATTGGAGCTTCTCAGCTTATAGTAGCCTGAGTGGGGGACGTGTGGGCATGGCCAGCTCTCGCTTATTTTCTTAAAGTGACAGATCCCCAAAAAGGCTCATTCTGAAAGGCACTGAAACGATCAAGAATATAACTGCTGAGATTGCTTTATGTGAGAAGACTTTTGTGTTAAGAACTTCATAAACATGTTTTTAACGTATCATACAATTATTATAACTTAATATAAGAGCTTGTGATACGTCCCCTTCAAGTCTTGATTTCAGCTTAAATGAGAAGCTTAAAGGTTTTAAGGAAAGTTAGAAAAAACAAGGACTTTTTTTTAAATAACTTTAAAAACTGAAGTAAATATCATCTTTTATCAATTTCCTCTAAAACACTTGAGTTCAATCAAAAGTTTTCTAATATTTTAGTGAATCCAACATATAAATATAGACAGAGCTAGAAAAGGCAGATCCCCCCCCCACCACCCCCCCCACCCCACCACCACCACCAAATTTGTGAATTTATTTTGTTTCAGTGGATTAAAGATGATGCAAGAACACTATTGTCACGGTTGCACCACAAAAAAAAAAAAAAAATCGAATCTACTTTCTGTCCCATTAAAACCCACTCCCCCTCTCCCCTGCCGTGTTATCCCAGACCATTTCCGTTTTTTTTCTGTGTACTATCAAAGGATTTCCCCTGCAGAGCATAATGCACTAACTATCCATGAAAAAAAGAACACTTGTTAGCATGCTTTGTTGTAGGCAGTGCCTTTACCACAACACACCAGCAGCACTGCCGTTGCTCAGCTACAAAACAAAAGACTCTCTTGGTTATTTGTGACTTTGCTGCAGAGGATATTCTATAAATAATGTGAGCTTCATGTAAGAAAATAAACACAACCAGCTGGAAGGAATAACAACTCAATGCAGCATTAAGTTTATTGATTTAGTCTGGATTTAAACAGTGCCATGACTGAGTTTCCCCCCAAAAACATAGTAATCTGTTACTATTAGTTGCATTCTCGTTGACGTCTTCTCAGAAGTGTGCACACCATGCGAAAGAGGGGTACACATGACGATAAAAGGTAAATGATGGATGCCATCCACAATAATAGTAATAATGATAACGACTCAGGCAGAATGAAGGCAGCAGCTGTGAGACTTCTGAGATTTGATGCATGTGAGTTCAGGACTGCATTGCTGTAGCTGTCCTGAGTTAAATTTATAATTTCCTCCATCTGCCTTATGCATACTTACGTGCACCATGCTTCAGTCTGACAACCGATTTGACAGAGAAACCAAGAACAGAACATGATGTCCTGAAGGCTCACCACCCAAGGCATAAATATTTATAGGAAAGCCGGGAGGCCAAGGAGAGTCATTATAACCTTGTGTAGACCTAAGTACAGCATCCCCGATTCAGGAGTCTCATCCCTCCTCATCATCATCCTGCTGCTGTGGGCGTCATTTGTAATGTTTAAATAAAAAATGGTGCAAACAGAATAAAAGGAAGCCTTGTGTGGAGTGTGAAAGCAGAAGCACAGGCTGAGGAAAGAGAGCACACACTGAGCAGGAAGATATGAAATGATTGGGGTGAGATGGGTGAGTGTGTATGATAATGAAGAATGAGTCCACGGCTTTGGTCTGAGAGACAGAGCTGGATGCAGAAAGCAGCTTACTCACACTGGTGGTGAATCATTGTGCCTTGCCCGATAAGCTCTGACTCACAGGGCGAAGTGGAAAACAGAGGAGAACAGACGTGTGGTGTAGGTGGAAGACGAGCTGCATGTGTATGCATGTACGTGCCCATGTGTCCACCACATGTAATCCGGGCTACGTGGGCTACACTCTGCATGGAGCGTGCATATGTGCTCGAGTGTGTGTGTGTGTGTGTGTGTGTGTGTGTGCTACAGTGGTGACAGTGAAGGTCAGTATGGGTGTGTCTCAGGCCTTCTAGCTGTGGCCTGAGGCTACGGAGCCATCACTGTCACATCTCTTGTCTGGATGCTGTGTGCTGCTGGCCCTGCAGCATGGCGGCACACAGCACTGACTCACAATTACGCACACAGCCCTTTGGCTCCGACACACACACACAAACACGCACAAAAGAGCATGCAGGCAAACTGAGCATATATAACTAACCTCAGGAGACAAAGCACATGGAGATTCATAAATACACAGTGTGCATGTTCATTAATTTAGCTCCAGCATGCACACGGACACATACCACTGAAACAATCCATCACATAAAAAGCATAATGCATTCTCTAATATATAAACCTAATGACCTTGCACACTCATTCAATCACCGGAGAAGAGAGCACAATAATCCAACAGTCTGCTGTGTAGTCTCTGCTGCATCATCTTAGCCTTGATCTGTGCTGAATTCAGCAAATTTGTGCAACGAGTCTTCTCTGGAAGTTTTATGCCTCTACAAGCACAACGCCAACTCGACTTAGAGGTGAACACAACCTGCTCCACATGATCCTTCCATCATTTCCATCACTCGTGTCTCTGCTGGTGTCAGATCAGGTTCATGTTTCCATGATTTTAAGATCTCCCAGCTTTGGTCTTCAACAAATTCTTGAATCCTTGTTCGCTGAACTGGAGGATAATGGGACGATAGACACAAAACAGCAAACTGACAATATTATGCACGGTAAAATTAGGTATGATATGGCTATAGAAGGATGCTATCTAGGGTGAATACATTATTATCTTTCTCATAGAAGGCCCTCTCTGTTATACTTTGCTCCAAATAAAGAGATATATTCAACCCCTGGCCATCCTACAGCCATGAAATGGTTTGATGTTGAAGCTCATTTCTCACGTCGCTCTCTCTCTCAACCATCGTCACGCTGGCCTCTTTATGGACAGATGCATGGTACATAAAGAGGAGAGCACATTGCACAATTATTGCTTAATTAACTGGTTGATATTTTATGTGGCTGGTGAGTCTACAGACAGACTGCACATCATTTGCCAGTTTTCAGAGCATGTGTGCCTTACTGGACCTTTCTCAGGCTAACGCACTGACTTCCACTGCTAATTAATGTGTTTGAGCGTGTGTGTGTGTGTGTGCCTAGGTACATGTGTGCATGTGTGTGTTTGTGAGTGCATACGTGCCTGGGTACGTGTGTGTCTGTGTGCATGCTTGCATGCTTGCCTGGATGTGTGTGTGTGTGTGTGTGTGTGTGTGTGTGTGTGTGTGTGCGCGCGCACGCGCACGCGTGCATGCATGCATGTGAGTGCGTGCCTGGGTAGATGTGTGCATGCATGTGTGTGTGTGTGTGTGTGTGTGTGTGTGTGTGCGTGCGTGCGTGCGTGTATGTGTGTGTGTGTGTGTGTGTGTGTGTGTGTGTGTGTGTGTGTGTGTGTGTGTGTGTGTGCGTGCATGCTTGTGTGTGCATGTTTTTATGTGCTTGCATGCCTGGATACATGTGCGCGTGCATATGTGTTTGAGTGTGTGCGTGGATGCGTGTCTGGGTACATGCTTGCATGTGTGGATGTGTGTGTGTGTCTTTGAATGAGGTTTCTTGAATCAGAAGAAAAATCCCTAATGTAAGTCTGGAAGGTGGTGGTTATTTGTTTGATTCCTCTGAGTCATGGTTTATCTCGCAGAACCCCCCCCCCCCCCCCTTCCTCCATCCCAGCCTCCCCTCAGCCCTTAGCAGCAGCAGGTTTGCATTGGGATTTGAGGTGTAATTAAATTCAATAAATAGGCGAAGGTGAAGACATAAATCAAGCGGAAACTGATGAACAATAGGAGATTAAATGCCACTGAGCCGTGCAAACAAATATTTCAATAGAATTTTCAGCAGAGGGCACTCGGGGGGGGGGGGCGGCTGCTGCAAACCTGGAAAACTTTCCTAACTGAAAGTCAACGCAAACACTACTACTACATTTGACGCCATTGTCCTCTCTGACATCATAACACTGCATATAATGAAGAAATAAATAACATTTTCAAGGATATAGATTGTGGGATATGACAGACCGTGTCCCGTGCCCCGTCGTCTCTCACACACCTTGCTGTGTTTCTGCATCCTCACTTGTTCAGAGGCCAGTCGCCTCTTTATTAATGACTACTGGAGAAGCAATTAATGCTGCATTATACATGAACTACAGCTGTGCAAATCTGAGTAAAGTCTGATTAGGTGCTAAAGAGGATAGACGAAATACTGCTGGTGCATATTAATACCACGGTTTTAGAGAGAGGAGGAGGAGAACACTGGGGAGGCAGCTCTTTGTGCCAAAACCTACTAAAACGGTCTGATGAACACAACAGATGAGTTCCACGGCAAGTCCTAAAAGTGACCTAGCAAGTCAGCAACAGAGATTACGACAAGTCTGAGTGAGGCCAGAGACGCCATGCTCCTGTACAGTTTTAAACAATGTGAGCCAAAGTGGCTACACTGCCTGATTTGCTTTGTTTTCTGCCTCTTAAGCACCACACTGCCCCTCTGGGCATTAACCGGCCTAAGTGCTTAAAGTCCCTCAGAATGGAAAAGAGGTATTTAAAAAAAAAAATCATCGCTCAAGGCCACGACTGCTTTGCTGAAAGCGATCAGGTGCACGCTCTGTGAATTAACAATGCTTCCCATCAAGGCTCTGACTTTAGCAGCTCGTTTACCCCAGAAGCATGTGAAACATGTCTGTCTCTGTGTGGAGGCGGGGATTTTGGTTCTTGCTGCTCGTGCCTTCTCCGTTGTTCGGACTGAAACATGCTTTCCAACTCCAAATTAAAAGGACACGGACAGAACCTTTCAGAAACAGTCACCCATCCTCGTTATTTCTATTTTTCTCTCTTTCAACTTTTATTAATTTACTATTGGAAAAATAAGGAATTGCTTGAAATAAATTCTTCAGTTTGCCTGTATTACATCACCCCGTCTCTCTCTTTTTCCTTCTGTTTGTCCTCCCTTCTTGTCTTCTTTTGAACAGCTACACAGCATTTATTATGTTTTACTCTCTCTCTGCCTGTCTGGCCTTTTACTCAAATCCTCCAGTGGCCTTTCACATGCACAATATTTCCCCCTGAGCCCCCATTCCTCTGACAGGCTTTCACATAGAGTATTAGATTAGGCTTAGCTCTGATTATTTTTTTATTTTTTTATTTAGTCAAGGCTGTTGTCCCAGGAACTTTTCACAACCCGAACGTCCCATCCTACTCTCAAAAACTGAAAAATATAAAATACGGCTTTTGATTGTCTTTTATTTCTTCTCTGGCAGCAACATTCAGGTAAATATCGTGTCTTTGTTGAAGATGTGTGACTTTTACAATCAATACAACAACTGCAAGAACAATCCATTTACTGGAGGCTTGAATGACAGTGTTTTTCTACAGATATGACCTAAATTGTCATGAACTTGTTTTTTTGGAGGGTTTATTTATTTATTTATTTATTTAATACATTTGCAGTGGTCTCTGGTATGCATGAATGCATTATGAGTCATTTTCTGGGGAGAAAAAGCTCCTGTTTCAGGAAGTAGAAGTTAGCTATAGAAGTGGGGGATTGAATACGCAGGGTTTGTCGTTTTACTCATGATAAGCAAACATCTATAGCAGGGGTGTCAAACTCAAACTCACACGGGGCCGAAATTAAAATCTGGGACGAAGTCGAGGGCCAAACTTAATATTTTTTTGAGAAAGTGACGGCAAATTTGCACATTTTCTTTATCAACATATATGCAATTTTGAAACTTTTAATTTGGAAACAAACTTATTTTTGCATTAACACTGAATGTGGAATAACCAAATTACACACGAGCAAGTCCATTTTAAATAAAACACATCAGTGGTATTCATTACTTGTGGTATAATCAGAATTTAAAAAAATCTATTCGGGATTTAAGTATTCTTCTTGTTTATTCATTTTTCTTATTTTTTATTCTCCTTTTTTCTCCTGTAATAAGTGTCATCACTGCTGTGACGTCTAGCTTTCCCCACTGAGGAACAATAAAGGGATTTTCTAGTCTATTCTATATCTGCAGCCTTTCCACTTCCTGTTTTACTGTAGGTTAAATCTTTTCTCACGGGCCAACAACAAAATAAAAATATTATTTTATCTTAAATGAAAATGCAACATCTCACCTGTTAACTTTCATGTTTTGGAGCAGAAAAAGAGAATAAAACCAACATATTTAAAGCTCAGTTTGCTCCACTGGTTTACTGTGATGCTCACCTGTTCCAGCCAGATACCTGCATCATGGGGTTGAGAAGCTCTGAGCTGAGGAGGAGACTCCTGCTGTTTTGTTCATCTTCATCATAATAATGACAACATTAGATGGCAGCAGGTGCTCACTCAGGTTTGTGCTGCTGAACATGTCTGAGCAGCTTGACCACGTTGTTGTGTGTCGGGGAGGAAAAATAAAAACTACAGCAGCCACAGAGTCATGCAGATTTGAGCGTGTCGCTGTTTGCTGGAGTTATATCAGCTCTGTCTGGAAGTTAGTTGGAAAACTTTCTCTTTCAGTTGTGAACACATTACTGAGCGGTTAAAATCTCAGTTTCTGGACTTCAACGTCGGCAAATAGCTGAGTAAACTCTGCGCTGTGTGAGAGGAGTGTTTAGTTTGTCCGAGACAGCGGAGCTGCAGACACTGGAAAAAAACTCAAAGGAGGGGGCGCTTCGGCTCTGTGCTAATGGCGCAAAGCATCATGGGAGTTGAAGTATTTGTGGTAAAGTCGGCCAGCGGGTCAGTTTTAATGTATTTTTGATATTTATCTTGCGGGCTATGTGTCTGAAACAAGTGATCTATAGCCTCTGATTAGCTAATAGCACCACAACACCATTGACCCCATTTACTCTGCAACGTTGATGTTTTATCTCCACAGCTAGTACAAGCCTGAAGGAGCTCTGTTGTGGAGTTGCTAATGCTAACAGTTAGCTTTTACTAGCTGAAACATGCTCTGCGCTCTCCTCGACTCCAAGTCAGCAATAGCCTTCTAGGTTGTGTGCCAAGATGGGTGAGTCCATAAATGCAAATACACAATGTGGTGTAGACCTGTGTGGCTTTTACTGACCCTTGTTTCCTGTATATTGTTTTTTATATTCACAGTTAATGCAGGAAATAGGGGTGGAAAACCTTGAAACAGTGGTTCATGCTTCAATAACTACCAGACTGGATTATGCAACTGGCACTATGCAGGAATCAGCCAGACGTCCATTTCTAGACTCCAGCTGGTTAAGACTGCAGCTGCCAGATATTTATACAAAAAAAGTTGCTAATACTTTAACTTTGGCTTCACTTCATTGGCTCTCGATTAATTTCCAAAACAGTTTTAAAATTATTTTTTTTTTAAGTCTTTAAATGACAGTGCTCCTTTTTATTTCGCTGAGCTCTTCCAGTCTCATGTCCCATCTCGCTCTCTCAGATCCGCAGATCAGCTGTTGTTGGTGGTTCCAAGGTCAAAAATGAAATCCAGAGGTGATCAAGCATATTCAGTACTCGCTCCAAAACTCTGGAACCCCCCCCCCCCCCCCCCTTCATGTCAGACTGGCTCCATCGCTTGAGGTGTTTAAGACTCATTTAAAGACACACTTTTATTCACTAGAATTCAGTCAGGAGTCAGCAGGGACACTTGGTTGCTTTTTTTGGACTGTTTTATTTTTTTATCCTTCCAAATATTTTTAACCTGTATTTTGTTTTTATTGTTGTCATAGTATCTGCTATGTTTAGTTTTAGTGTTCAGGATTAAGTCAATCTTAGCTTTGTTCAAAGTACAGTATAAAAATTGGGCCACTTTCCTGCAAAATTATTTCTCAGTGAACTTGCTCTCTAAAGCAATGGAAAAGGAGAACTTTGATTGAAGGATAAGAACAAATAAAATGTCCTGTTAGGGTCAAAAAATAACTATAGATCACTAAAATGTGATGAAGTGAAAGACAATTTTCATTCTCAATAATCCTGGTCATCTACTTAATGTTCAGTACATTACTTAGTGGAGCTGTTAGAGAAGAAAAATCTGCATCGGCTTGCCCTACTCCTCAGCCTTCCGCCTTTGCCAAGCCTATGTCTGCACCTCCATCTATTTCCCAATCTCTCTAACATCCCTAGTGAGCGGCCCAATCAGGAATCAATAGCCATGTCACAGGGAACCAACGCTGCTTTGACACCAGTGGATACGACAAAAAAAAGTCTATTACACGGCAGTTATCTCCATTACTGCTGAGCGACCAGGCACCGAGAAGACACAGAATGGCAGGCAGACGCGAGCAGCGAGAATGGTGGGTGTGACGGGCTGTGAAACTCGAAATCAGAGCAACATTTCTGATTAACCTGCATCTTTCCTTTGGGAGGTGGTGTGTGTAACAGGCAGAGGACCAAACATGGGTAGACAATATGCTCACCATCTGTGAATTCTCAGTGAAGAGGCTGACTCTGTGTGCATCATCCTTTATGTTAGGTTACTCAAACAGGTTGTATCCATTATTCTTGGCTTCCTGTAGGGATTATGAAGGATGCTAAAGTCCAAATCAAAACTCGCCAACATTTTTTTACTTAAAAAAATCACCCATTAATACGTTTGTGCTGTCATCACTAATGAACACTAAATAAACAAACCTTGGTTGATCTAGGTTGAAGTTAGCATCTCAGAAAGATGCTTTTGAAGACTAAATATTTTTGTAGATGATGTGGTCCTGTTGGCTTCATCAGAACGTAATCTTCAGCTCTCACTGGAGCGGTTCGCAGCTGAGTATGAAGCAGCTGGGATGAGAATCAGCTCCTCTAAATCGGAGACCATGGTTTTGAGTGGGAAAAGGGTAGAATGCCTTCTCCGGGTCGGGGACGAGTTTCTTTCTCAAGTGGAGGAGTTCAAGTATCTTGGGGTCTTGTTCACGAGTGAGGGAAAGATGGAGTACGAGATCAACAGGTGGACTGGAGCTGAATCTGCAGTGATGCAGGCGTTTTACCAATCTGTCGTGGTGCCGAGAGAACTGAGCCGGAAGGCAAAGCTCTCGATTAACAGGTTGATCTACATTCTGAATTACTCATTAATGGTTGAATATGGTAAACAGTGATGAGAATAACAATGTTACTTAAAAAAAAAATTTTTTCAGTAACAAGTAATCTAAATACCGTGTTCCTTTGTCATAACACAGTTTCCGTTACTGATAAGAAAATGTGTGCTATAAAAATAAAAAGCCCATAAAAAAAAATACTTCTGTGGTGCGTTTAGAAGTGTACAGAATGAATATACAGTATTTCCTTTAAAAACTACATTTTCATTTAAAATAATCAAATATTTACTTTGACAGGCACAGCACTGGGTTTATGTTCACATCCACTAGCCAACAGAGAGTGCCATTGTGGGTTGCCCAACAGTCTGCTCGGCATATCGAGGCTGGCCCTGTAGAAAACTGCAGACTCTCCAGAAGAGTTGGTCATCCTTCTCAGAAACTGAGTGACGATAAAAGATCAAAATCCAGAGTGAGTTTAGGTGAAGCCTACAACAGATGGACCCAAATCAAATATTTCACGTATCGGCAGCAAACCTGGTATCCCGACAGCTGGAAACCTTGTTCTCTTGTTGAAACTACAACCTCGACACACTAGATGTCGCTATGGTGTCCATGTTCCATATTTTGCCTTTAAGGGATGTAAAATGTCACAATTGACTCATTGTTCGCTTCACACATACATTTGATTGTAATATTTAGAGTTTTTGGTAATTGAAAAAGTTGCTTGAGATATTTTTAGAGTCCAGTATTTGTTTTCAATTCACTGTTAACATTGTTAGCGTAGCATTTTTTCTTCTTCTCCCGACATTAGAGTAAAACAAAAAGATGCTGTGGCTTCATACAGGTACAAAAAATAACTTGAGGGCCACTTCTACTTGGGTTCTTTAACCCTCCCACTGTCCTAATGGGCGTGACCCCACGAGGAAAGATGACCATTGAGCAGGGTTGATAGTTTATCCCTTGAGGTCCACGTGGCAGGGGAGAGGTGTGAGCACCGCCTCACCCCTGCCACGTGGACCTCAAGGGATAAACCATCAGTCCTGCTCAATGGTCATCTTTCCTGGCGGGGTCACCCATTAGGACAGTGGGAGGGTTAAAAAAGTTTGGAACTTTTCACCTGCCAGTGTGAAGCAAGTACGAATGCTGATGAAGCAAGGCTTGCCAGAGCACACTTGGCAACCCAGCAGGCTCACAAATTGTAAATAATGTGTACGTCTCTTTAGCTTTATTGAAAAGGAGAAAAGCTGACAATACACCAACTGGCTGAGAAGAAAACCTGTTTTAATGTAATGTTCCTTCCAACATGATTGAGATCCTAGATTGTTCTGTGACTATTTCACTGTAGACACATATTGGACCTTTAAAATATATAAATATGTAGCTCAGCACTGAAAAATAGTCTTTGCATCCTCCACCCTGAAGGAGACTTCTGAGATGGGACACATAAACCAATGTGGCACTGTTCATTTGCTTTCACCTTGGTTCTCTAACCTTGATCAGTCCAGGCATCAGTCAGTGTTTAATTGCTAAAATGTTATGCGCAGGATGTGGGAGGGATGAATCTGTCTTTTTACAGGAGGGGGTGGGATTCTACTCAGTGACTTCCCCATGAAGCCTTCAGCTCACTTTATGGCACTCATTTGCCTGATTGGCTAAACAAATACAGCTTCATTCACTTGCAGAACCACACATCTGTGGACTTTAAAATGTTCTTCACTGCATGTGCACTACACATAAACACTGATGCAGTGTAAAGTATTTCTCTGTGCATTGCCTTACAATGGACATTGTGTATACTGAAAATTATCAGGTGTAAAAAGTGCTCATAAATCAGGGCAAGACCTGAATCAGCAAACAGCAGCATTAATCACCAACTATTGCCAAGATACTGTACAATTAATGCAATCCATTAGTCTTCATTTAATGTGCAGGCACCAAACATACTGTACTAGCTTCACGTTTTATAACGTATTACAGATTGAAGGCGAACCAAAAATAATCCTGCCTAGTTCTTTTTTTCTATTTTATGAAGCATGCATGCAAACGGTATGCAAATGACCATTTAGACGGCCCCATTATTGAAGAATCAAGACATAACGTTTATTTGAACTAAAATACCGTCTTTGATGCACGGAGCTACAGTGGTAATGAAAGCAATAGTTCTTTGTGAGTGGAGATTGCTTTTACAGCCTTGTGTTGAATACACTCCTCTGGCAACTCCTCTTGAATGTTTCATCATAGACCAGATCCCTGGGGTTGATACAACCCCCTCATCTCTCTCTCTCTCTCTCTCTCTCTCTCTCTCTCTCTCTCTCTCTCTCTCTCTCTCTCTCTCTCTCTCTCTCTCTCTCTCTCTCTCTCGCACACACACACACACACACACATGCACACACACACACTCACTCACACACACACACACGGTCACGATGAGAAACCTTCACATCATGCATGTAGAGGATATGAGAGTCAACTGGATGCCATTTCATCTGCTGGGGGAGCGATTTGATTGCATATTCAATGTGGTGGGATACAAACATGATAGAATGTCAAGACAGGCAGCGACGGTAGCTATAGTCGTGCACCGGTGTGTCGAAAAAGCTTTTAGTGGTGTCAAATCATCCCTTATGGTGGAAGGCTTCAAACACAGCTTTCACTCGGCCACACATACATGCCGACATAACACAGCAACAGCAATTCGATTGCTGGCTTAAAGGCTCTGGGTTCATTATCTTGTTTTTCCTGGTTGGCTCGTAACTCCATCATGTTCTGCTGGAACGTTTTCAGACTGCAGCAAGTGATATAGAAAACTTTGGATAAGATCAAATAGTTTATAAATCTGCAGCAGCCACTTCTGAATATTGCATGTTAGTGACAGCATGTGCCCAGCGACTAATTGAGGAATGGTGATTGACACATCTAAATCCAAAAACGGAGTGATTTTCTTTGTCTCCCTAGTTCAGCCTTCTATCCTTTCGAACAGACAGGCACGCCAGCACTAAAGCAAACCGACTGAAGCCTGCTCTTTGATGAATGTTGGGCTGCGTGTAGATTGAACCAAACTACAAAAGGAAAGCGCTTGTATTTCTATGCATGTGTCTGCCCACATGCTTTGAAGCTTATGAATTAGTGTGTGTGTGTGAGCTGTTCTGAGGCGTGTTTTGCATTAATTCCTTCTGAAAAGTGTGCGCGAGCGGATGTTTCAGATAGAGGATTTGCTGCTGTGAGTTATAGAAGCATGCATGCTGTTGCTTCTTAACCAGGCGTGCTGGGACAGTGAGCAACAACTGTGACTCGTCTTTGATGCACTTAACTCCTGTGCCACCGTCGCCTCCAGGAGTTAAGTGCTTGCCCTGTAATCGGAAGGTCGCAGGTTCGAGCCCCGCTCAGTCTGTCGCTGTCGTTGTGTCCTTGGGCGAGACACTTAACCCACCTTGCCTGCTGGTGGTGGTCGGAGGGACCGGTGGCGCCAGTGCTCGGCAGCCTCGCCTCTGTCAGTGCGCCCCAGGGCAGCTGTGGCTACATCGTAGCTCATCACCACCAGTGTGTGAATGTGTGTGTGAATGGGTGAATGACTGATTGTGTTGTAAAGCGCCTTGGGGGGTTCCAGGACTCTAGAAGGCGCTACATCAAATACAAGCCATTTACCATTTACCATGTGTGACGGGTGCCCTATACCACTAAAACACACATGCACAGGTACATAAAGACATAGGCTATGAAACACATTGCTTCAACAGTTATCCAAAAAGATAATTTTAAAGGCAAATCCTATTGATGTGTTTTAGGCATTATAATATTATGAAGTATTAGTAAATGTTTACGTTCCAGATGCTTCTGCTTTGACTTTGTCTCCTCAAAGTTTCAGTAGTTTAATTTTGTCAGGACTGTTCATCCTATATTTAGGGGTATTTTTCTTTTTTATTTAAATGGAAATAACTGAAATAATTCTTAATGTAAGATTCAAGCATCTGGAATGGGCTGTTTTGGCCATTTAAAATTAACTTTTTGCTAAAGTGATCAGTACCATAACCTATTGTAGAGCAGTCTTTGTTTACTGATGAGCTAACCGCTAGTCCAAACACACCTAAAACCAGCTTTAAAAGCTCCAACCTCATTAATGTCACGGCGGGTCTTCAGAAAAATACCACCTGTTTAAAAACTGGAAAGTCCTTTTGTATAAAGTTGTACCTTTTTGCTGTTGCTAGTGATTTTTATGCTTCTAAGTGAGCATAAGTAAATAAACGTAACATGAAACTTATGACTTTAGTAATGGGGAACAAAATAAAATTGCATTATTTTAGTATAATAATAATTTTGCAATATTGCAACTTTCAAGATCCGAGATACTTTCTACAGCTGCTAAATTAGCTACATTCAAACTAGCTGTTAGCTTCTCAGTCAGATGAAAATGTTTACTTAGAGCTCATGTTGTTTTTCTGTTCCAAGTCTAATCTCCAAATGTGGCTTAAGGTAGCCCAACCCTAACCCATAAGGTAGCGTTTACTGTAAATACAGTGGCGTAAATGCAAATGTGCTGAGACATAATTGAAAAGTAAAAGAATAAAGAAACAAATGTCTAATGCTTCAAACACAAGCACACAATATGGTCTGGAGCATTCAGCTTTTAATTAACATTAGCCGTATCAGCGTGGCGTAATTTGAAATTGTCTTTGGGACTTCAGAAAGAAAGAGAGAGAGAGAGAGAGACTTTAAACTATTAAGCTCAGCTGATAAACCAGCGACACCGTTAGAGTCTATCTCTCTCTATAATTTGATCTCTTTCATTTTGTGTTTTGCCTCTTTTTTTTAGAAGCACATGGTGCTTCCCTTCCTTGTCTCGTTCTTTTCTTCCCCTCATCCCTTTGATCCAGCCTCCTTTTTTTTTTCCAGACTTCCATTCCTTCAAGTTCCATCTTATTCCCCTCTCATTCATTTTTTCCCATGTTCTTTATTTCTTCTTGCTCTCAGCTTTCCTCTTGCTTTTATCTCCACTTCATACAGAATAGCTGTGCAGCTTGCTGAGTATAATGAGGCTGTTCCTCTACAGCTTCAAAACTTCCCTTCTTCCCTTCGCCAGGGCTCTAAAACAATGCCGGAACAAATATTTTGACATTCAGACACGGGATGATGGATGCAACGATTCTTATTCATCTTCTAAAAAAACAAAGCCCCCAAAAAGTGAAAGTCAGAAAAACCTTATAAAAGTATTATGCTATAAATAAAGAACAACATCACATGATTATACTCTTTCTTTATTTCTCCTCCTTTTTAAGTTACAGTGATCCCTGTAACCAACATGTTATCAGTCCACTGTGAATAAGTTCGTGCCACATCAAAGATTAGCTAGCATGTGAGTAATTAAAGTCAAGAAGCAGCTTTACATGTAATCCTGTAAGCGATGCAGCAACCCAGCAACTTGCCACCATCATGGATCACTGTAAATTGGCCAGAGCAGCTTATTGTGCAGATTCACACTCACCGTGGCGCGTTTATAACAGTAATTGCTCTGAACGAAACACCCACAGTACCGCATAGCACGCCACTCACAATAAACTTGATTATTATGGTAATTGTATAAGTATAAAACATTTAACTTGAGTGCCTAGATTTATCATCACAATTGCTGCAAGTGCATTTACCGAGCTGGGAATTGAGCCTCCAGCTATTCAAAGGCCAAACTGTGAGTCAATGGGTGTTATACAAAATGAGGAGTGCATATGTTATTTAAATTAAAAATTTATTTCATGTTTTTTATCTGTTTTATCATCGTTTTTACATGGGATGACCTGTTTGAGTTTTACTCAAAAATGCAGTGAGGTAAAGAAGTGGTTAAAGCAAGATGGAAAGACAGGCGGATGGTGGAGTAAGGGGCTGGAGAAGGAGGGTCAGCAATGAGTCTTGAGCCGCTCAGAGCAGTAATGAGGAAGCAGTAAAAATGAGATGGCATTGTGTTGTACTTTAAGGTAGTTCATCTTTAAAATGAATAGTCCCTGAAGGGGCAGGTAGTTAGTGCCATTTATTAATAGACAGACAGGACCAGCAGTTTGGCTGTGGCCCTCTGAGAGCCCTTAGTTGGGATGGAGAGAGAAAGAGTGTGAGTGACTACAATAAAAAAAAGGTGGGGGTTTAAAACTGAGCAAATAAAGGACAGAAAAGACGAATAGGGATGGTGCAAAGCTTGCCAGCTGATTGCAGCCATGAACTATTGGGGCATTCCAGTGTTTCCAACTGTCCAAACAGATAAGATGGACAATAAATAAGACAACATTTTATAAAGAGAGACTTCTGTATTGCCAGCGAATCCCAATGTCTCATATTACATACGTTTGTACAGTTGCTTAATTTTATCTGCATAGTTAGATTTACAATAGCCTCATCAATCGTGCGCTCATGAAAGCTAATTTTGGAAAGCAGCACAGTTTACCCTCAATTGTTGTTGGGACACTGATCAATTTTCAGCCAGAGGGAAGAGGGCACCAACAATAGCAATCTAGACAAAAGCAGCAAATAGAAGAGATCATTGATGAGTTAGAACTTTATCTTGACTGCGTTTAGAGATGTGTGGTTGGAGCAGGCTGACAAACATGAAGTCCTTTTGGCAGGAATGTCAGACATGAAATGCATAAATTCCCATCTCGAAGTAATGTATGACAATGCTGAAACAGAACTGAACAAGTTTAAATTCACCCTCTGCTTTTATGATTCTGAGTAGGGCTGGGCGATATGACGATTTTAGACCGTTTTACGATCCACACATCTAACGGTCTGTCATTTTTGAGAGACCGTTTTATCACGATTCACAGCTCTGCTGTTGAATTTCTGCATCTGAATGAAAAGGAACTTACCTCAGGCGAATGACACGCCTTTGTTTGACCCTTAACCACTCAGAGTGAGTCATAGTAATATATTAGTGCCCCGCTTGTTTTCACTTGTGTGTGAACAAACATGGCTTCGCCGCGGCTGAGCGACAACGAGGTTTTCGTTCCGAAGAGGAACGCAGGGTTTCCTTAGCGCGCGGCGCTAACAACTTAGTGACGTGACATGTCTCGGAGAAAGCGTAAAAACACGTTGGACGCTTCTTCTGAAGCAGGAAAATAACACCGCTTCTTAAGCAGAGCACGACGTCGCCTCGGCTCGTCCACCCTCTGCCGAGCCGGTGTCGGTACCGGACTGAGCTCTGTCACTGGGTCGTTGGAGCTTCCCCGTAACTGCCTGATGGAAAACCAGCGGGTTTCATCAGACTCGTAGTTTCTTGTTTTTGTTGGGGACCACCTGTATTTTACCGCTCCCTCCTGCAGTCTTCCCCTATTAACATTTAAAATGATTCTGTTAACTCCGTGTATCGATAGAAACAATCTCTGCCTCTGCCAGCTGCAGTAAATGTAGTTTCCAAATAATAAGAGGTGCATTTATCTGTGTATCTCCTTTGATCCGCATTAGTGCTATTTTCAGCACCAGAACAGTGAAGCAAAGAAAGATTCCCGAGTTTGTTAGTAATTTTATTTATTGGGTGCATCTAACCTGTGCTATTTTTCTCTGAAATGAGATCAAATCAGTGCTTCTATGGGTTGTCTCCAATCTGCACTGGAAAATTTTACTTTATTTAGAGACTTGTTGCAGAAAATATTTAGAATGTGCAGTTATTTGCTACCACAAGCGATCTCTGGTCCAGCCGCACATCAGAGCCGTATTTGAGCTTAACTATCCACTACATGAGCAACTGGGAGCTACATAGTATTTTGAACAAGTTAATGTTTGCACAATACGTTTGCAATTGACATGTTAGCACTTTAAATATGTTTACAATTTTAATTTATGTTAAGTTACTTGAAAAACGAGAAAAACAGATTTTTGTAATTGTTTCTCTCAGGGCTTTTATCATCTCTGGTGTGAGTTTAAAACATAAGTGTGTTAGCACTGTGCTGATTATCCCTAATATGAATAAATGTTTATTTATTCAATGTTTTTCTTCTTTAACACGCAATTGAAGTTATGCTATTCATGGATAAAAAATCGTGATAAAATCGAAATCGTGAAAAAATATTGGAAAAATCGTGATATTCTATTTTTGCCATATCGCCCAGCCCTAATTCTGAGTTGAAGGTAGTCCCAGATCTCAGAGTACAGGTTAAAGACCAAGTTCACTTATTTTTTTTCAATATATATACTGTGGTCTCCAGTAAAATTGAATGCCTTATGAGTTGATCTCTGTAGGGGGAAAAAAAAAGCTCTGGCACTCCTATTTCAGGAACTAGAAATGAGCCAGAGCAGAGCTGAGCAGAATACTGGAGTCTTAAATCCTGATATTTGGACATGTCGCCTCTGATTGGCTAACAACAACATGACTCTACCACTGACTCTGTTTGCTTGTTTTATCCCCACAAATAACACAAACCTGAAGTAGTTCTGTCATGTGGTGGAGTTGCTAATGCTAATGGTTGGCTTCTCCTAGCACAAACATGCTCTACTCTCTCCTGGATGCTAAACCAACAACAGACTTCCTCGTCACAAGTCAAGATGGGTGAGTCCACGAATGATAATATTCAGTGTGACGTAGATTTGAGTGGCTTTTCTAACCCAAATGTTTCCCCGTCAGTTTTCTATCAATGGCTAATGCAGGAAATAGAGGTACAAGACTATTTTCATGTTTAGCATGCACGTTAGACTCTGAGTGATTGATAGTATTTAATAACAAGTACAAACTGTTTCTCCATGAATTTGTTCTGGTTCCGATCTCCAAAATTAGATTATGTTTAGTGCAAAAATGTTTTATAAACATTTACACTGTTCACAGTTTTACCTTATGCTGTTAATCATTTCATTCTTATCATTTCTTACTATCTATGAGCATTGAAGGCGCCAACAACAGCAAACAGTTCTGCAGGAATTGTTCACTATTTCTGACCAAGTAAATGACAAGTCAACTTTATTTGTTTAGCACATTTCACGAATGCTAATTTCGAATGTGACGTAGATCTGTGTGGCTTTTCTAATCCGAGCAATTTCCTGTCAATTTTCTATTGGCAGCTAATGGGAAATAGAAATAGAAGACTATTTTAACCTTCTGACACCATGTGAAACTCAAGGGTTGATCATATTTAAAAAATAACAAGTAAAACGAGTTTCTCAGTGAACTTGGTCTTTAAGCGCCTACAAAGCTCTGTCCAAACACACAGTGCTCCTGTGACACAGCTGGATTGTGAAAATACACACTGATGCAGCACCTTGTTAGTTTATGAGTGAAGTGTAGCTCAAAACAGGACTCATTTAATCAAAAAGGAGAATCACAGTGTAAAAATGGCTATATTATATCCTGCAACATGTGGCTACTAGCTAACAGCTAACAAGCAGCATTGTGCATTGTATTGTGCAAGTATATTTACTGTTAACATTATACTTTATTAGGTGTATGCTCAGAGGTCTTTATTTCTATTTGTTTACGCAACTTGCATGACATGGCACACCTCATTTCAAATTAACTGAATGAAAAACGCAGGAAAAGTATTGCAATATTACCATTAAAAACCTTTTCAATTTTATGCAAATGCAGGCTGTGCATTATGCATGTTTCAGTCCGTGCATAAAAATGGCTGCAGCATATCCGTCCATCAGCCCTGAAACAAGAAGCAAAGAGCAGACCAAGTCTGGTCCTCAGCCCACAAGTGACCTGGCCTACTAATGAACAAACAGCCATTACCTCCCTGTTAGCCCGCTTTGTGCCCCACCATTTGTCATAAACTGGGGGGAGCTGTCACAGGAGTGCTGAGTACTGCGGGGAGACGCACCACACATCGGCAGCAGCAGAGCAGCGGTATCCCTGAGCTTAGCACTGAGCTGTTTTCACCATGAACCAGAGCATATTTTGTTCCCTCCCAGAACGCCACACAGTGACAGCTCTTGCCAAATAGCTTTCATTACATGGGAAGCATCAGTCTTGATAAAAGATCCAAACAAAGAAGAAGAGGTGGATTTATTGTGCTACTCCACCCGGGCGCTGATAATATTGTTGGTGTCTGGAGTAAAAAAAAAAAAAAGCCATTTGCACACATCTAAATCTATGACTGTAGACAGCGCTGGTGTGAAACTAGCTAAGGGCCATATTACTATTGATTGGAGAAATGATAAAACAATTTCTTACCTGATGTTGGAGATGCACCCCAGGCAATGGCATAAGGGAGAGAAAGAGAGAGAGAATTTGATTAGTTGTGGCCTTGTACTGTATACAGTGCATGGTCAATACGCAAGTACTGAGGGAGCAGAGTGCACTCCATTATTACACCATTGCAATCAAAGTCTGCAAACTCCTTTGTGCTTTTACTATATTAAGCGCTTAAACCAACCTAATTGCATTTCGGCACATTTATGATAAGACTCTAAAGAGGTATTTTACTTTCTCTAAATCAAGATTGACAGGATATGTACTTTTTTTTGCATATTATTCTCTTACACCAGCAATAAATTGGTCTTTTTCAAAAACATTTGATGATGTTGTTTACTTTTTTGGCATTAACATTCACCTGACATTTATTTATTAGAAAACAGCTGTTTTGGTAGGTCTTAGACAAAATACTGAAGGCCAAAGGTTAATAATGACAAGAAGAAGAAGAAGAAGAAGAAGAAGAAGAAGAAGAAGAAGAAGAAATTAGCTAACAATAGAGAAAATTTTTGAAAATAACTTAACAATAAGAGGCATCAACTGGAGTTTGCTGGATAAATACCCCAAAATGATTCATCAGAAAAAGAAGATACTGTAGTGTAATCATCATATTGTTCGTAGTTTTCTACGAACTGGCGAGAGTAGTTGCACGCGCCTAGAAAAATCAGAAGTTCAGAGATATTCGTAGGAGGTTCGATGGTGGCAACACCCTGAACCCTACCATGTTGAGGCTGCACTCCCTGTGGTCCCACAAGGAGGCCAACAAATTGTACCTTCGACCTGCACCACTGATCTTTGGTGAGGAAAATTTTTGCACCTGCAGCTGCGAGCTGACCCATGACGTGGTCCAGCTCGGACAAGTAGTCGTCCAAAGTAGGTTTACGAATCACAATATCGTCGACGTAGATGATGGTACCTCGCTCCCATGCATCGGGGCAGGCTTTGTCCAAGAAGACGTTGAACTCAGAGGGTTAGTTGGAGTAACTCAAAGGACACCGAGTGAAGTTGTACTGGTGGTTGGCGAAGGTGAAAGCTAATTTATATTGGCCAGATTTATAGACAGGGATTGTCCAGAATCCAGGCACAATGTCAAGGGTGTAAAAGTGTTCAGCGTCTGTCACCTTCGGAAGTTCATGTTCCAGGCTTGACATTGGCCACCGAGACAAAGGAACTTGTTGGTTGAGTTTCCTGTAGTTAATGGTTAGTCGCAACTCACCATTCCTTACCGGCCACAATGGAGTCGAGTAGGTGCTGTTACAGGGTAGAATGATACTCTTCACCGGCCATGAGATGCAACCCGGGGTCTGCAGTTTTGATGTCTGAGGTGTGTAGCTCTGAAAAGAGCTGTTGCATCTGTAATCACTCAAAGAGTCGCAGAGAGGCTTTTGACTTAAGGTCAAAGGAGATGGTTTCAAAAGGGCTTCTTCCCTGATTTGGCTGAATCGGGAGTCAGCTAGAAACTAAATTAATCGGGAAGCAATTCTTGTTTTACTGAACCCATTGTTTATACATTTTGGCAAGCTTGGTAAATCAGAATTTGACATGTTTGAGGGCTTCACCAAACATTCCTCAGAAGCCACGCCTTCTTCAGATACAAGGGTGGTTAACACTTTGTGAATGAGAATGTTTTGAAACACTTATGTAAAGTGAATATTAACTTTAATAGGTATCTTATTATAATGTATATGAGTGTACACATTGTCATGTATAATCATTAGTTTAGGAAAAAGAAATAAATATATTTTTATAAACTATACCTGACTCTGTCTGAATTAATACAAAGCATGTTTATGGTCCCCGAACAAGTATAGAACACTAGAATCTTCTGAGTAAACATTCAAAGATCAATCAGATTGATATTTCATATTTATATGGAATCATCACATCTTATTGGTCATTATTAAATATGTAGTGTCATCATCACGCTACAATACAATTCTTTTATAAAGCACCTCTCAAGATAAAAATCACAAAGTGACTCACAAGGACAAAAAATAATTTTTTTTTTATAAAAAATAGAAAAGGTAAAAAAATTATTTTTAAGTATCACATTTGAAGAGATGATGTGTAGTTTTTACTGTTTAATATTTGGAAATATCCATTGAAATGTTATTGAAAATGAATAAAACGATGCCCAGTTGCTGAAACGTATAGCCGTCTTCGTAACATGAAACCATAAAAATTGAGTCTAAAATACAAGGGAGTGGGTCTAAGGGTGTTTTTCAATGCCAACGAACCTTGCCTAAGTAACCTGGGGCAACGACACAGGAGTTGAGTGCTCGCCCTGTAATCGGAAGGTTGCAGGTTCGAGCCCCGCTCAGTCTGTTGCTGTCGTTGTGTCCTTGGGAAAGACACTTAACCCACCTTGCCTGCTGGTGGTGGTCGGAGGGACCGGTGGCGCCAGTGCTCGGCAGCCTCGCCTCTGTCAGTGCGCCCCAGGGCAGCTGTGGCCACATTGTAGCTCATCACCATCAGTGTGTGAATGTGTGTGTGAATGGGTGAATGACTGATTGTGTTGTAAAGCGCCTTGGGGGGTTCCAGGACTCTAGAAGGCACTACATCAAATACAGACCATTTACCATTTACCATAAGTAAGAAGCCTAGCCTCGCAAGACATCGCCTTGTGAGGCTAGGTGCCTTGACATTGATAAAACACCCCCAGTCTCTGAGCGACGCCATATTAGACTCCCTTAGACATTCCTTCTACAGGAGCCCATGAGGACAAAATACATTTACTGATTTGTTACAAGCGATTACAAAACTTTTGCCATTCATGAATGTTGTTGTTTTTACACATTTACCTCTTCACTCATTGCTTGTGATAAAAGGGAGTCTGACGTGCTTGTCATTTTGCTGGAGGTTGAACAATTTGACAAATTACTCATTCAAAGATTGCACTCCAAGGGATTTTTGACCCTAACAGCCATCCATTGACAAGGTCTTACTCGAACACAAAATTACTGCTTGCTTGCAATCATTTAGGTATGTACTTCCCCCTATTGCCATGGGTAAATACGCACCGTCACTTAAGCTGTTGAATGTTTAGTAGTTTTGAGCAGAGCTGAAGTTGTCTGAGACGTCTACTCCAAGAGAATATTAATCCCATGTGTTCTATGAGGTAGACATTTTTGTCCATGAAAGAAGCAGCGGACATCTGGTTCCAGATTGAGAGAGTGGTAAATTAAACCGATGCCTGGGGATTATTCATACTTAGTCTTTTTCCGTATTTGGAAATTAAGATCAAATGAAGAACATCTTGGTCAATCACATGACAAAAGCAATGTTCCTTCATGCTGACCTCTCAGTCATACAGATAAAGGCAGATGAATAGGAATCCTCCGCCTCTTCAGCCAGCGCCCTTTGTGTCCCCTCGACACGCACTTAGGCTCCGAGTCAAACTCTTGTTTTTAAATCCACAGGAGCTTGCCACCACAACTGTGCTTTAAACACATAAATATGTATTGGCTTTGCACATAAAGCCCTGCCCATACGCCAGCAAAAAAAGCCATCTGCATTAACAGGACTCAAGCTGTGAGCTCGGCTCCATCCACCAACCTTCTTCATATGGATATTCATCAGTGGGAGACGAGGCGATGCCAGATCCTCGCACCCAGTTTCATAGCAACCTACACTTGGAAGGTGAGATGGTGAAAAGTGCAGCTCGACTACTGACGGTGCAGGGGCCCTGTGCCATATATAAATGTTCCACATGGTCTTAGTTTGGAGTGTTTAGTGGGCGAGTGTTACTTTTATGCTGTTTTACTTATTTTTCCCCAAATGCCTCCACATGAAGCCGTAGTTTAAGGAGGAAAGTGTTTGTGCTTTGCTTTAAGTCTAACTTCTCCAGTCTAATTTCTCTGCCTGCATCACCTTATGCTGGATAAACAGAGGCACTGTCACTGTTCTCGTAACATATCTTTTTACTGGATCTACTGAATCCAGTGGCTGCGTCAGCATTCTCAACACACCAGTAAACAGTGTGAGTAAGAAAGCATTTGAGGACTTATACCTGCTTCACTTTTTTTTGTTTTAATAAATCATGCAGTTTTTAACCTAAAGTCAGATCTACCAAAACACTTTAGTAGAAATCATCCTCAGTTTTTTCAGCCCTGATCACTCCGAAAGTGCTCATCTGGTAGATTTTCTTTGAAAATGGGCAGATCTCCAGTCAGATACCAGTAAAGCTGTGGTGCCTCCTCCGATCTGAATATTCATATTCGTGCTTTTTACCAGAGGTGTGACCAAATCACTCCTTTGCTAGTCATAAGTAAGTCATAAGTTGTTTCAGACAAGTCTCGAGTCAAGTCCAAGTCAAAGACAACCAAGTCCAAGTCAATTCCAACATTTTAACTTTGAATTTTCAAGTCATAATCAAGTCATCTGTCTAACTTCAATTTATATCTAATTTTGGCAATGATAATAAATCAATTCCAGACATCAAGCTTTCTTCCGGTTAGCCTATAGCAGTGGTTCCCAAACTTATTTAGCCTCGTACCCCCTTCTATGTTCCGACCATGTCGACGCACCCCCCCAGCCCCCATATCAGGGCATGGCTATATATATATATATATATATATATATATATATATATATATATATATATATATATATAATATATCAGACGTCAAGCTAAACAGCCAGGGTAAAAAAAATATGATCGACCTTTTTCCCCATCACTTTCACTTTTTAAATAGTAATTAATAAACATTCGATACCATTACAATTTCCTTTGATTTAATTTTAAATAAATATTTAGAGTGCCCAAGTAGCACATAAACAATGCAATTAAACAGTTTTCTTAAAGTAGGAACGTTTAACCTGTGCGGCCAGAGCGCTCTCCTTCCTTCTGCTCTGCGTAAACCTGAGCTTATCACCTACTTGTGCGTAATCAAATGTCAATAGGGGACAAGATAAAGCCATGATGTTCACTTTTACCTCAGACCGACTTATTGCTGTTTTATGGTGTGGCTGAATCTGCGATCCGCTACCATGCGGACTGGAATGACAAATGCTGCAGTAACAGGAGTTGTGGTCAGGTTCATGAGGAGTCACTGGCTGGAGCGGACCTGACTTTAATACGTCATCCCAAACTAGAAGCTAATATCTTAATTTGACCTTGAATGAAAAATATTGTTATAAAACCTCTTAAAAGTTTTTATCACAGAGGAGGCAGCACTCATTTCTGCTTTCAGACTGACGGCGCGCCGGAGTTTGTGCAGCGTGTACGCTTATTGAATCTGTGTGTGTGCGCGGCACAGCTCCATGAGCCGCTCCAGTCACCGCGTCTCGTTATTGGCGCTATTTAAACCAATGTTGTAAAATTACTTCTGCCCAGCCCAGATGTGCTCACATGTACACCAGTGAGCCGTGGTTCCGCTGGAACGCGTCTGACCTCTGACAGACGCACTCTGAACTTCAGATCTTCAGCGCGCTGTTAATAGTCTGAATGGGAATCATTTCTTGATTCATTTCGTTACATTCACAATGTTCTGTGTGTGAGGTTTACAATGTCAGAACACCTGCATGAGACAGGTGTTAATTACAATCTGCCAGAATGACTCGCCACCTTCAGATTCCTCCAACACCGTTAAAAATGATCAAATACGGAACATATCGGCGTGCGCAGGCCAGAGGGCTGAAGCTCGGCGCATTGTTATTATGAAGCTAGGGCACATGCGGAGGACACACACACACACACATGCAAAATATACTTGTTTTCAACTACATTTATTGGGCCCACTTACTTTTTCTTTGGCCCACCCACAAATGAGTTTCTGGCTACGCTAATGGTGACATGTGACAGACTTCTCTGAGCTCCGCAGCATTACACTTTTCACCTCGCGCACCCCCTAGCGGCAGCTCGCGCATCCCCGGGGGTGCGCGCACCACACTTTGGGAATCCCTGGCCTATAGCAACACAAATGGTAAACAAACTGACGAGAGGGAAGCAGAACGGAGTAAATCCAGGATTGGCACATTGGCCAAAGAGATGGACGATAAAATGCTTTATCACAATACTTTTGGTACATTTGATGGTGTCTTTTCTCATCAGAAGACTGCTTCCCTGAACTTGTCACTTCTGGAAAGGGGCATGCTCGAGCCATAGCCCAACTGGGAGTAGTTGAGTTTGGTGTAGACATACATTTCAAAAGCCAATCATTTGTTTCTCTCACTGCGTGCAAACTGAGTGTATGCTGAAGACAGCAACAAGGGCTGTAAAATATTAGAAACCAGCATGATTGTTACACTTTTCTAGCCTAGTGAACTAGACCAAATTCTTGCTTTGCAAAGTTTGGTCTAGGCACGCTCCATTGGAACCTCCGCAGCTCCTACCAGGACTCTGGCTAGCCAATCACAGCTCTCTAGAGGGGTTTCAAACACATAAAGAGCTGTGATTGGTCCATAATGGTGGGCCAATCATAGTGCTCTATCTGCTCAGTGAACAAATCACAGAGCTTTATCCGCTTTGTGGGCCAATCAGAGCACTCTATATGCCTGGTGGATGGGATGATGCAACAGAGTGAAACAAGAGTATGTCACATTCATTGTCCAGTGGAATGCGGAGATCATTTGAAAGACAACGGTAGAACCCGCCCCACAACTGAGAGCCGTCAATGGAGCGTGGCCAGACTAAATAACACATTTATTTCGTCTGGCTTGCCAGGCTAACACTTTTCTTGAATACTGATACAACAATAACTCCACATTTATTTTTCTCGCTCTTGTTTTTGTGTTCTGTCATCACAAAATTACAATACATCACTGTCCATATGTTTTAATGCTCCAGCTCCTGTTATCTAAGCTGGACACGGACATCATAGTCAGTGAGGGTTAGGGGCGAGATCAACGTGCCATTGCTCCTTGGAAGCTAAAAGTCTCCAAGTTCTTGCAACTGAAGCTATTCTTTTCACAATCTAGTCTAGCAAGAGAACAGACTGTCCACTACCTCCAGTGTCTCCAACAGGTATTCCCAAGCCAGCCTAGAGTTGTAATTCCTACAGTTTACTGGATGAGCTGTGGGAATTCTGTCCAGAATGAGGCATTTATAGGGTGCCCTAAACTCAGCTGGCTATACTTTCAAAATGAAGCAGTAGGCTTTGTAATGTGTCCTGCAGCCCTGATCTTGACTGTGGTGAGACTAGCAGTTAGCTCATCATTCCTGTTGGACTTAAACCCTAAATCTGACCACTACATAAGCCATCATAGCCTGGCTAGCCAGACGAAATAAATGTGTTATTTAGTCTGGCCACGCTCCATTGACGGCTCTCGTTTGTGAGGCGGGTTCAACCGTTGTCTTTCAAATGATCTCCGCATTCCACTGGACAATGAATGTGACATACTCTTGTTTCACTCTGTTGCATCATCCCACCCACCAGGCATATAGAGTGCCCTGATTGGCCCACAAAGCGGATAAAGCTCTGTGATTTGTTCACTAAAGCCGGGCGTACACTGTGCGACTTTTTCACTCGTAGCACTCAGCTTCAGCTCAAACTGTACGACTTCCTGGCAGAGCAGATCTCACGAGCCAGGCGCTCACACTGTACGACCCAGTTCTCGGATGCGATCTGACTGCTCACACTGTACGTCTGGTAGCAACACGTCGGCCCTAAAAATATGCTAAAAATAGCCGTTTTTACTCAACACTTTTTTGTCTTGTTATGCCTGTTGTCCTTCGGGAGTGCTGCAGGAGGACACACAGGGATTTATGGGGGTTGGATTAGGAAAACGAAATAAAGAAAGTAAATATGTGTTTTGTGATCAGTTTAATTTGACATGAACACGACAAACACGCTTTCTTGACAATCTTTGTCAGTAAAAAAACGTGTAGAAATTAAAACGAACAACGTGTGTTATTAGGGAAATAGCGGGGAGCGGCGTTGATGCAGGATTGCGCATGCGCCGTGAGCGGTTCTGATACATTTTGGGTTGCAGCTGCTTGCAGCGCCGCTTCAACAGTGTGATACCCTCACGAGGGACGAGCGAAATATTAAACACGCCAGAAGTCCGTGCGACCTCACGACTGCTGATCGGCAGCTGGTCACGTGGTGCTAATCGCCTCTCATAACCCACTGTACACTACACGACCGCCCGGCGCAAAACTCGCCCCGATGTCGTGGATTCTCGCACGACTGGAAAATCGGCTCAAAAAAGTGAAAAAGTCGCACAGTGTACGCCCGGCTTAAGCAGATAGAGCACTATGATTGGCCCACCATTATGGACCAGTCACAGCTCTTTATGTGTTGGTAACCCCTCTAGAGAGTTGTGATTGGCTAGCCAGAGTCCTGGTAGGAGCTGAGGAGGTTCCAATGGAGTATGCCTAGACCAAACTTTGCAAAGCAAGAATTTGGTCTAGTTCACTAGGCTAAAGCTATCAACAATAAGTAGGTAAGTAACTCCAACTTTTACACCAAAATACACTTTAGAAGGGCCAAAAAATCCCTTTACACAGTCTTGAAATATCTTAAAAACGCCTATAGCCACAATGTGATTACAGATTCACCTGTCTGGGGCCAGTTTTAAGAAGCTTTAAGAAGAAATACACCCCTGTGCACGGAAGAGGTTACATTTTACTGAGCCCCAGCTTCACATTCATCTGCACAGGTGGACTTCTGTGTGTAATTATTTAAAGGCCCTGCATTACACTCTTGTGAGCAGAGAGAAAGGGGGTGGGTGGATGGATAGATAGATGGAGGGATCAGGTTCCTGCTGTGAGGGAGCAAAGCCTTTCAAGTTGGTTCTATACAGAAAGCAGCAGTACCTTCACGTTGCCATGCTGTGAGGCGGCTATAGTCTAGAGCCTGCAGCTGTCTTCTGGGATCAGCCATGGGCACGAACGCGCTCTGTATGAAATCAGAACCACTGCACACATGTCCTCACACACACTTTTATATATGCTTATGCTGGTAAAGCTGCTAATTTTGATGCAACATCCTGAAGCGAGACTGCTCCAGTGATGATAAACAAACAACATTTTGAATGGGGAGGGACAGACGGAGGGCAGCATCAGGTGAGGGAGGGGAGAGAAAGTGTGGCAATGCTGGGCAAATAAGACTCTGGGCCTTTTTTTTTTTTTGCTAACGTGAGATGGTTTGAGTTCTTTTAAATGTTTGTTTGAAGTTGGGGTTGAGCCAAACGCAAGCTGTTTGAAAAAGTGTGATGCAACAGTGGAGAAGGAGATGAGAGAGAGGGGCCGAGAGAAAGAGAGAGGGGTGGGGAGAGAGAAGGATCTATGAGGAAAAACATGCACAGCGAGAGAAATATATGGAAGGAACATGGAGTTCTTTTGCATTACAAGAAAACAGATGTAGTAAAGAGAAGAAACAAAAAAGAGCTTCCGGTGGGACAGAGAGATTTAAACCACACCTCAAAGAAAATTAGATGAAAATTAATGAAGATTTACAAGGCTAAACAGGAAAGTCGGATTTAGTATCTTCAAAGACAGACATTATTAATATCATCATTATTATTTTTGAAAGAAAGGCAACAAAGAACGCATAGAGAGAACATATTCCAGAGAGACTGATTCTGATTTAGATAACTTTGCCTTGATTTTCTCTCGTGAAGAACGATTCTCAAGTGGCAAGGTCAAAAATAACAGACTATTTTCTTTCTTCCTACCTTTCATTCAAAGCCTCTCTACTGCCCAGGACTCGCACACACACACACACACACACACACACACACACACACACACACACACACACACACACACACACACACACACACACACACACACACACACACACACACACACACACACACACACACACACACACACACACACACACACACACACACACACACACACATTTCTGTGACACTTTAATCAGAGCGTGGCATGCTCTCAGTCCAGACAAAGCCCAATCAGGGCGGTGATAATTTGGCCTCTACTTCAATCAGCAGCAACGTAATTGCATCAGTCACAATCTCCATTTCATCTTTCATCTCTGTGTCAGGGTGGCGGACAGGAGACAGAAGAACACTCGGAGCCTCAGACCTATCATTACAACAGACATGCAGCGACTCCATGGAAACAGCCAAGGAGAACAATACAACAAATTCTTGTCTCACACACACACACACACACACACACACACACACACACACACACACATAAGCGCACAGACACACACACAAATACAAAACACACAATCACAGGTATATAGTAGAGCTCATTCCCTGGTGCATTTATTCCCAGGGGAGGGCTGAACTGGAAACACTCAACTGTGTCACTAATACACTCCCAAAATGACATGGTCAACTCTCACCCCTCCTGTCGGTTATCATCCCCAGGCTATGTCTGCCGGATACCGGAACCCACATAGGCAGGGGAAACGAGAGAGCCCTAAACACCAGTCACCGTTTTCTACATCGAAACGTCTTTTGTTTTCTGTGACTTCAAATTGTGTTTTTCTTTTTGGGACTATATGCATGTGTGTGTGTGTATGTGTGTGTGTGTGTGTGTGTGTGTGTGTGTGTGTGTGTGTGTGTGTGTGTGTGTGTGTGTGTGTTCCTGCGCGTGTGCCTGCGTGTGTGTGTGTGTGTATTTGTGTGTGCATGCGTGTGTGCCTGCATGTGTGTGTATGTGCGTGTAAGTGAGTGTGTGTGTGTGTATGCATGTGTGTGTGTGTGTGTGTGTATTTGTGTGTGAATGCCTGTGTGCCTGCATGTGTGTGTGTGTGTGTGTGTGTGTGCCTGCGTGTGTGTGTGTGTATTTGTGTGTGAATGCCTGTGTGCCTGCATGTGTGTGTGTGTGTGTGTGTGTGTGTGTGTGTGATAACACAAACCAATCATAAACCAACAATTTGTCTCTTTTTATGATGTAGAGAATGACCCAGTTTGGGTGACCCAGTGTCACCCAAAAAAACAATCACGTGAACTCAGGTTGACAGTGGTAGTGTCATGATCTAGTGAGTGGCCTCCTTCCTAATCTTCCCTAAGAGCTTAACTGCAGGTGGGTGGTGATGTGGAGCGGGCAGCTGCTGCTAATCTTGCATCAACCGGTTCAGCATAAAAGGAGGAGTGAGATGACAACACCTTGCTGGAGTTACTCAACCTGGGATACCTGCTACTACACTCAACTCCCCATCCATAAAGTTTCTGGACTTTTACTTTGGACCACGATTCACTCCTCCTTCCTGCCGACCCGCTCCCCACCACCCACCAATTCTTGCCCTGGACCTCCTCCGACAAGAGCCTCCCACAAACGGCCACTCAGACCTGACCTCTCCTCATCCCGAGCCCCACCAGGAAAACCGGAGCAAGTTTAGTGCAACTTCCCGCTGCAAACCACACACTAACCTGTGCTCATGTCCAGATGTCTTGGACAGCCAGGTTCCAGTCTCACCTCCTTTTGATGGTGCTCCTTCAGTTATAAATAAACTCCTTTGTTCTATAACTTCATATCCTGTGTCCTGTGCTGATTCTGTACGTCTTGGGTCAAACGCCTTCCCCAAAACATGACAGGTTGCAGGTTCAAGTCTGTTCAGGCTGTCGCGTTTGTTGTGTCCTTGGGCAATACACTAAACCTGGCTTGCCTGCTGGTGGTGGTCGGAGCAACAGGTGGCATCTGTGTGTATGGCAGCCTTGCTTCTGTCAGCGTGCCCCAGGGCAGCTGTGGCTACTATGTAGCTCATCACCTTGGGGGGGGGGGGGGGGGGGGTAGAACTCTAGAAGGTGCAATTTCAAAGACAGACCGTTTACTTTTTTCCCAATAATTAATAATAAAAACTGTAACTAGGCAGAAATCTATACGAACTGAAGATAAAGAGAAAAAACGGTAAGAAGAGCAAGTGATAGGTGACCCTTTTTTTAAACCTCTGCTATCTTTTATTCAAATTAGTCAAATATATGTTTTAATGTACCATAATGCACGTGTCATGTAAGTGAAATTAGCCGGTGAATGATTAATGGGACTTTTGAAATTTTTATAGGGAGCACGGGGCACAGAGGGAAGAATCAATTATATATTAAAGATCACGCCAGACCGCTGGATGAGCGCTCACACGAGCTTCTGCATCTTCTACTACACAGCATCAACACTCGTTTATAGTGAATTAGCTGGATTGCACTTCACCCTTATTAAAAATATGAAACACCTTTCTACCAATTACCAATGTGCGTCAGGTAATAAAAGACTCTAAGCTCTTCCGATCCACCGTTCCAGCTGTGCCACGTTCACACAGGAACATCTGTTCTCTCGTGTCCAAACGTAACCGAATGCGTGCAAGGCTCGTCTCTCACTCCAAACTAATGGATCTGTGCTGGGTGGCTAGATAGAAGACGACAGAGGGATCAATTTAGATGATCTATGAAAGTTATTAGTAATGACATTTATGAATATTTTATGGAAGGTAGAGAATGTCATCATAAATTTTTATATAGGGAAATGAGGCAGGGATATAAAACAAACAGCATTAAAGATTGAGCATGCCCCCTCCCCGTGTCAAAAGGACTGTGTCCGGAATAAAGGGTAGGTTAACAAGATAGAGAAGGAAGAGAAAAACTATAAAAAAAAGAGAGACAACGGACTTCTCCTCTTCTCTGTGTGGATGGAAGGGTCAGGCCTGTGTTTATGGGAAGCAGCATGCTGGAATACTGCAGGGGCATTCGGCGGTTCCTCAAAGATTAGGAGCAATCAACATTTATTCGTTATTGATCAGATCTGTCTCCAACTGTTGTGTTGTTCCTGCTAATGTGCTGTGTTCAAAGTAAAAGCCAGCACAATGTTTTATGCTCAGTACGTCTCTGCTTGGCATTACCACGCATTTGCAGCGATTTCTCCAGCCTGGTGGAGAGGAGAGAAGCCAGACAGGACAGCGGGTCTCAAATACACCCAGCAACCACACGGAGTCAAGCGACACCTGATCTGCCACCACTAGATGCACCGCACTGACTCTGCATATTATCGCCTTGTCAATCAAAGCTTGAATTGCATAATGTTTTACATACAAGCTCTATCAGCTGTCTTGGAAAAGTCTCTTGTTTTCTGAAAGTCTTCTAGTCCCGCTGCCTGGGGCCTTCCAGGTTATTATTGCCTCGTCCCGGTCTTCGCCTCACCATCTTCATCTATATTTGCACAACAGTGAGTGGACCAGTGTGTATTCTCCCTGTAGTGTCACTGGCGAGGCATAGAAAAATACCCCTGAATAGGTTAATCCCGGATGGCAGAGGAAATGTAGAAATAAAGACGTATTTTCATCGGGATGGCACTCAAGCAAAGATGGTGAAATGCACCATAAATACAAGCATAGGTGCTGACATTTTTATTCCACGCCATAGTCACCGTGTAGCAGTTGAAGTAGAGCGTACTGATGTCCTTGCCTCTCTTAGTGTATATCACTTTAAAGAGGCTATATTTTGCCATTTGGGGCTGACGTGAGCAGATTTTGTTGGGACAGGAGAGGCGTGGAACATCTGGATAGCGTTTAGCCTGTTTATAAAGACAGGAAGTCCTCTCTGACCTGTTTTTCACACTTCATTTGATGCCGTGGATTGATGTCAAAATGACACATCAGCACTTGTGTGTGCAGGCACATGCACACGCGTTACCATAAGGACAAATGGCGGCCATGACACAATATTAAGCCCCCCACACACACATGCACACTCCCCCTCATGCCGAACAAAAGCTTTATCTTTTCACCACACTTGACATCCCATAACTTACTATATCTGGGCAACATAATTACCGTGCATGTGTGTGCGGCTGTGAAGGACTGCGCGGCACTGGAGCGTCTTTCCTTCTGCCAGCGACAGTCGGGTTTGTCAGAGGCCATGCAGAAGAATAGCATGTGGCCGAGGGGAGGGGATTAGCATTCACATGGCACCTGTTGCAAGCCAGTGCGCCCATGCAGGCTGAAGATAATTACAGTGATTTTGTGGAGGAGTTGAGTGCAGGGGTAATTGTAGCTTTGGCTGAGCAAAGGGAGAGGGAGAGGGGGGGAAAGAAAAACGCAGGGCAACACTTTCACTATCTCACCACCGCAGAGCTGCCAACGCCTCTTTTCCGTCCACATGAGCCGAGGAAGAAACTAAATGCACGCGTAAATCCATAATTAAAACTTGGTTTCCATAGCAGCTCTTAGCTTGATGGATAACGGTGTTGAGCCATAGCAGGACAATTGTTTAAAATGGTAATCAGTGGACCTGATGGTTCTGCTGTAAGAAGACCTGTCAGGGTCAGAGCTGGGGGGAAAAAAAACCGCCTCTCACCCATAAAGCCTCAGCTTACTCACTTAGCAGGCCTGTTGTGCCATCACTTCAGCCATTACAAATTATGTTATTTAGTAAACGTCTGCCTCGGCACCCGAGGGACAGCAGTGAGTGTGGGAGTTGGGTGGGGAGGGGAGGGGGCCGAAGGAGGGGTGGATGGAAGGGAACATATAAAATTACATAAAGCGTTAGCACGGTGTACAGCTTCAATGATTGGTGTTAAGGTTTTCATTACACAAAATGAGTAATTGCTTGTCATTTGGAGCTGGCATATCCCACAATCATCCTCACTTCTGTGCCATCAATCAAGCGTTTAAGTGCTGATGACTCTGCTCACATTTAAAGCAGGGCAGATGAGCCACAATGCACAGGGGAAACTCGTTGTTTGCTTCGTTACTCCTGTGTTTTTGTGTTTGTGAGTGCCTCAAATCTGTGTGTGTATTAGGTGTGCTAATATTTGTAAGGGGGGTGGGGGGTGCAGGTTGTGAACTTGCTTCTCTCTAAGTAGCATTTCATTCCTTGGCCTATAACATGTCAGCAAAGTGCTGCTGGAAGGCGTTCTGAAAAAATACAATAAACTGCAAAGTAGACTTGCAGAGCTAAATTAGGCATATTATGTAAAACTCACCCTTTGCATCCTCTTGTGCTGCCATGTGGGTTTCAACTGCTTCTATAAACATGCAGAATGTTAAAAAATGTCCATTAATTTCCTGTCAATGTTTGGTTTTGGTATTTATGGGCCTAAAACATGCTGTGTCAAAAAGTCCCCATTTGTGATGTCACAAACCAGGAAAGTAGAATAGAACTGCCTCATATGCAAGAGAGAGCTGCTGAAGGAGAAGCAGCGGCTCTACTCCGAGCCCCTCCCTCGTATCAGAACTTCTCAGCTTATAGCAGCCTGAGCAGGGGATAGGTGGGTGTGGCCAGTTCTAGCTTGTTTTCGAATGTGACAGAGCCCTGAATTGGCTCAGGAAGGTACCTAAAATGTAAAGAACAAAACTGCTGAAATTGCTTCATGTGAGAGGGATTTATCAAAGAACTTCACAAGCATGTTTTGGATCAACCATAGAACTATTATAGGTTGCAAGCATACACACACACACACACACACACACACACACACACACACACACACACACACATATATATATATATATATATATATATATATATATATATGTGTGTGTGTGTGTGTGTGTGTGTGTGTGTGTGTGTGTGTGTGTGTGCATATATATATATATATATATATATATATATATATATATATATATATATATATATATGTGTACATATATATAAATATATATATATATGTGTGTGTGTGTATATGTGTATGTGTATATATATGTGTATATATATATATATATATATATATATATATATATATATATATATATATATATATATATATATATATATAAGACACATTTAGAGGCTCTAACCTTTGAATTCCACAAGCTCTGTTGGATGTACTGTAAGAGGAATTGTTTCCATACACAGGCTGCAACATTTAAACTCTTGATTTGGTCGGTGGTGGATTGAGGCAACTAATTTTACTTTTACAGTTCATTATGAGAGTTGTTCAGAGTTATCGCAGCTTAAGACCAGCAGAGCTTTGGGTAAATAGTCACACACACACACACACACACACACACACACACACACACACACACACACACACACACACACACACACACACACACACACACACAGACACACACACACACACACACACACACACACACACACACACACACACACACATACACACACACACACACACACACACACACACACACACTGACTCTCGACTGTAGAGAAGAAGAAGAAGAAGAAGAAGAAGAAAGAATAAAGAAGAAAATATCATTTCTACAGCACCTCTTAAGATAAAAATCACGAGGCGCTTCACAAAAACAAAAAATGTAAAAATATAAAAAAGAATTTAGAAAATGGTTTACTATATTTAAAATGAGCAAAAATAGACAATTCTGATTTTAAAAAAATGTTAAGAAAGAGAGAGAGTGAATAGGAAAGAGGGAAATCAGTGGATTCTGAGGAAGGTGGAATAGGTGGGGAGAGCAGAATAAAGAGAGAGTGGTGAAGAAGGTCATACAAAAGTCAGCTTGAACAAGTGAGTCTTCAGCTGCTTTTTAAAGGAGACCACTGAGTCCACTGATCTCAGGCTCAGGGGGAGAGAGTTCCAGAGTCTGGGGGTCACAGCAGCAAATGATCTGTCTCCTTTGGTCTTTAGCCTGGCGCTGCACAACCAGTAGTCGTTGATCACTGGACCTCAGGGACCTGTTGGGGGTGTAGGGACTAAGAAGATCACCAATGTAAGATGGTGCTTGTCCATGTAAGGCCCTATAGACCAGAACCAGGATCTTGAAATGAACCCTGGAGTTGACTGGCAGCCAGTGAAGCTGGAGGAGAAGCGGGGTGATGTGGGTGTGTTTGGAGGACTTGGTCAGAAGCCGAGCACAGGTATTCTGAACCACCTGTAGACGGTTCAGGGAGGTTCTGCTCAGACACGTGAAAAGAGAGTTACAGTAGTCTAAGCTTGAGGAGATGAAGGTGTGGAGAACTGTCTCAAGTTCAGAGCGGGGCAGAATGGCACTCAGCTTTGCAATGTTCCTGAGATGGAAGAAGGAAGAGTGAACAAGAGAACTGACATGAAAATCCAGGGTGAGAGCTGGGTCAAAGGTCACGCCAAGATTCCTGACGGAAGGTTTGGTGTGGGAAGCAAGCTGACCAAGAGAGTCTCTGACTTTGTGGCAGAGGGCAGAGAGGGACAGCGGATGAGGAAAAGAATGGTGACTGGAGAGATGGAGACGCACCATGCCAGTCAACCAAATGATTTACTCAGTAAAACTCAAGTGGAACAACAGCTAAGTCTCCAGTCGAGCCGGAGCCATCATCTCTATCTCTCCTTCTCATCTCTCTCCCTCATCCCCTCTTTGCTCCCGATTCCTACCAAATCTCAAGCTTGGTTTGACAGCAATAAAGTGTGTTGCTCAGGCAGGGAGAGCTAGTAATATACCTTTTTCATACAGATGATTTTTGCCAGAAGGCAGATGAAAAACATAGCGCACAAATTGATGGCAAGGAATGAGCCTCAAACGACAGAGAAAGACAAAGATTTGTGGACACAGCAACATGTTTAATATTTTAAGACAACATCAGTGAGTATTACTATTACTGTTATTAGTGAATATCTGATTTAGCAGTCTGTGCTTTAGGGAATAAACAATCATTGAGATTGTGCGTTCTTGTTTTATCCGAACTGTAGCTATTTTTCGGCAACCAGCTGTCGGCATCGCAGCTTTGTTGTGTTATGTGCAAGCTGCTCCTCTTTGTTTATCCACTGTGGACTAGTCCCATGTTGAAAGATGTGTGAAAAGTTATTCTCCCACAGTAGGAACGACAAACAGATGGGCAGACGGACAGGCAGCGTGAAACTGATCTAGCTCCCTGAGCCAGGGCAAAGTAAAGAGGTATTCATAGCCAGTGCAGGGCCAAAGCCGACGCAGAGAGATCAATAGCTTAATGGAATTAGCCTGCCTTTGAAACATGGCTGTCAATCATATTTACTGAAGGCTGTTTATGTTTGCTGTGAAGCTTCACTCAAAATTCAGACGCTATGCAGAGAAATAGGGACGACAACAGCTGGAATAGATGCTTCACTGCTGCTTTCACACAGCAGTGGCTGCGTGGTTTGTTGTGTCATCTGGGAATAATCAAAGAAAGATACAGTGGGAATGTTGGATGCGTGGGCTCCTCGTGCATGTTTACGTCTTTGCACCAGTAAAGTGATTACTTCATACTCAATTTAAATTTATAGGACAGCAATTTTATTCCATTGTTGCACTATTATAAATGGCAAGGGTCTGTGTTTACTTCACAATGAGAAAGAGGGAACCCTAAAATTGAGGACTTGCTGTTGATTCTAATGATCACTCATGTTGGCAGTTTGTGTATTCTTTTCAAGCTCACATTAATAACTTAATTCAGTCAGCATACTTCCATCTACGTTCCATAAACCGTCTCCGCCCCTCACTGACCCCTCACACTGCCGCCATTCTCGTCCACAGCCTCGTCACCTCCCGTATCGACTATTGCAATTCACTTCTTTATGGTCTCCGCAACAAACTCCTTCATAAACTGCAAATGGTCCAGAATTCAGCAGCCCGTATTATCACCAGAAACCCTTCCTTTAACCACATCACCCCGGTTCTCCAGCAGCTTCACTGGCTCCCAGTTAAATTCAGGTCCATCTTCAAAATTCTCCTCCATACCTTCAAAGCAATCCACAACCTCTCTCCTCCATATATCTCAGACCTTATAAGTATTCACACCCCATCCCGTTCTCTCAGATCTTCTTCTTCCATCCATCTTGCGGTTCCTTCTGCCCGTCTCGCTACCATGGGGAGCAGAGCTTTCAGCCGCTCTGCTCCTCGTCTCTGGAACTCACTTCCCCCAGACATCAGGAACATCGACAGTTTTACCCTTTTCAAAACAAAACTCAAAACACACATGTTTAAATCTGCCTACAACCTCTGATTTTATTGAACTGTTTCTCTCTGTTTTTTTTTTCTTGTTTGGGTTTTATTATTGTTTTATTGTATTTTATTACGTGTTTTCTGTCAAGTGACCTTGGGTGTTCTGAAAGGCGCTTTTAAATAAAATGTATTATTATTATTATTTATTATTATTATTTGTAGGCAAATATCTGATGGCCAGCAACATAGTCCTCATAACAAGACCCCATAGTCTTTCATTTGCAGTGTAGTAATCCACGTCATATCCCCATCTGCTTTTGGTTCAACAAATGGACTCTAGGGGTGCTAAAAGCAAACCCAAACTTCCTAGTCTCCCTTTAATGCAGTTTTTTTCCCTTCAGCAGCAACTTTAGCAGCAGATGTAAGACATTTGTTTTAGTTGTCTGAGTCTATTTAAATCAATCTGATTATGTCAGATATCAAAATAGCAACAGGTTACAGTGAGAAGTCGGACATTGTTCTATTGCCAGAATAGTGAGATGATACACTTAATCTAGACGTTTGTTAGTGGATGTTTGAAGAAACAACAGTTTCTAAAGGTATTTATTATCTCAAATGAGTATTTCTATGTATGATGTCATAGACTCTTCTAATTCTAACATTTCAGGTCATACTGTATTTTTTTATTTTTGGACACTAAGAACAGGCAAACGAAAGTAAATCATGAATAAACGTTGCTCTTTTAAAAGTAATCTTTAAAGTACCTTCAACTACTCTATAACATGAGTGCAGCAGGTACTAAGGTAGTTGCATTCTGCAATGTTGCCAGAGGATGGAGAGCAATCCTTCATCATGCTCCTTTAATACTGTGATTTATTCCACAACCTAACCCCGTAGAGGCATAACACAATGAGAACAACAAATAAACTCCATTAATTACCACATAACAAAGGCATATCTAAGGTGCACCTGGTGCATTTTATTGCTCTATGTTCTAAATTTTGACTTCTGATCATTTCTGAAGGCTCTCGGGTCATTTTGTAAACATTTGTGTACACTCTGTGTCAAAAAGCCCATGGCACATTTTTTTAATTAATGCTTTGCCATATCCAGAGAGTGAACCCCTCCTCCCCCGGACTGAGAGCACCAGAGAGGTGACACACTAAGACGTGCATTCTGTTTGCAGGTATAAATACATTCTTCTGCACATCCACTTCAAGCCACACAAAAAGAGCCAAGCTCACAACAGGGATGGTGGGTGTGGCAAGCGATTAAGGGCACAGAACAGATGCCCACCTGCTCCCCCTGAACCTGGCCATGCCTCAGCTATGCCAGGGTGCCCAGGGTTGCCCCGGGTGCCTTAATACACCATTTCCATCTGTTGCCTGGAAAGTGAAGGGCAGAGATGTCCAAGTGAATGGGTTGCAGCTTTCTCCGTCAGGCTGCCTACCCCCTCCTATCCTCCCATCCACGCTGCATCTACCAATCTGGCGTGAGTAGAAAATAGTACATTATTAGAAGAGCACAATGCCTGACTCTTCCTTTCAAGCCACCACACCAACAAAGCAGAGTCTCCAGCTTTCAACTGACAGACAAGTTCTGTACATTTAGCATAATGATGGCTGTGAGCAAAGAGACGAAGAAGGCTGCCCAGCATGTCTCCTTTGATTTAGCTCAATCTCATCCACTTATCAAAGAAAGGCCTGTATTTGCACACAGAACAAAACAGCAGTGAGAGGAAAAAAAAGGTCAGATCCTGTTGAGAGTGCAGTATGTTTACAGACAGGACAAACCATTAATGAATACGTACAGGCTAACTGCCTGTCAGTCAAGTAAAACTGAGTCTTGAGTTGTTTTTTATTTGTCTTTTTTTGCCCCCTCACCGCAGTATTAAATGATTATTATCAGAACAAAGCCTGCCTTTATTCTAATTACCTTGTAAATAAACTTGCTTGTCATTACTTTTCAAACCAATTACAGACTGCCTAATGGAAGTGCTTAATTAGTAGACACTCTACCAGAAAAAAGCAAGAGGCGGAGGGAGAGAAAGTGAATGAATAGAAACAAAAGCAAAAATGCTGCTGGGGGGAGGGACTGCATTCACTGTGTAATTATATAGTCATCAGATGTATTTTTATTTATTTATTTTTTTGTTTATTCTGCTGTTTGCAGTGGCACAACAATAGAGATTGAACCTCTCTCCCCCCCTTTCTGCCGGTTAAGCGGCCAGCTGACAATGAAGCTCTCAGTAGGCAGCGACCCGGACCCCCTAATAGTGGTGTGGCAGCCGCGAACATCACAGCTGGAGGACAGGAAACAGCAGCGTGTGTCGTGATGGCAAGCCCACCCATCCTCAACAAACAGCCCCCCATCTCATCCACGCAAAAGCCACCTTCGTGACACACCCACCTCAACCTATCATCACATCCTCACAAGTGAAGACATTTTCTTCCTGCATTTGAAGTTTTTTCCCACTCATTTTTGTTCGTGCCATCAATTACCAACTTAATGTTTCATCTTCTCAGACTTCCAGATGAGCGTGAAAACAACAAAACACAGCCCATTTGCTCACAAACACTGATACTGCCATGTTTTGGATAATGGCAGGCTTTTTCTATTGACTGTCAGGGTTAGTCAGGATAATAATTAAAGCCCACTTTCCTTGACAGAAAGCTTTGGGAATGGGGAAAATACACCTCTGTAATTTGCAGAAAATCCTCCATTTCTAGTAAGTGCCACCAGATCCTGTTCGGCATTTTCTTTTTCTAATGAATATGGGGAAAAGTAAGGGAATATCCACTAAATAGTGTGGTTACAAAGGTAAATGTGGCACCGGATTGTATTTTGATGGTGGGAAAGGATACGGAAGACAAAATCATGAGCATGCCTGTTAACCGTGGCATGTCTTCCCCCCATTACAAAGATGCTGGGAGAAAGTGTGAAACACATTAGGGAAGAAAGACGAAAACAGCTGTAACTAGCTCCAGACTGACAGGAGTGCTGGCCCATTCCGCGGAGAGGAGGGAAAAATGGTTTCTTCAGCAGTGGTGTTATCAGCCGAAGTTCATCTGACTGGAGGAGCGTGGGGGAGAAGAGAAGGAGGGGGTAAAGGGAGCGATTACAGCCATGTTAAGACCTGAGAGAGAGAGATCTGTACCCACTGAGATTAGACACTTGTCATTCACAGTAAAGTAGGGACGGAAGCGTCGAGGGCTGATGGGTGGAGGGATCGCAGCGAAGGTGGCAGCAGCGTTATGCTGGTGTTCTGGGTTTAATATGAGAATTCTGCCAAGATAATTGCATTTTGGCCCTTATCCTCGACTGCATCAGGCCTTGTTTGGCGACAGTTTCGGGTGCTTTATCTGCCGCCATTCTCTCCCTATCCGAACCCAATCAAATTTACTCCGGCTAGCTAGGGACAGAGGAGGGAGGAAAACAGCTATGATAAGGGTAGGAACTAGCATTTTTTTTACGTGTGGAAGGATTTTCTTTCTTTTTATTATTATTATTATTATTATTATTATTATTTGAAATGAACAGTTTGCCTAGAATGCTTATCTTGCTTTCATTAGTGGGCTGTCATACTGTGAAGGCAGCCGAGTGAAACAAGCCGACAGGCTTTTAGAAAGTAGGGAGTCATGTGGGTGAGACAGAAACGGGGGAGAAAGGCAGAGAAAAGGTACGAGCAGAAATGGAGACAGAACAGCCCGGATAATCCTGGACCTATAACGCATCACCAACAAAAGCCTTGAAACAAGAAAATGTCAAGAGCAGCTCTCTAATTGAAGGAAGCTAATGAAGGCTTAGATGGCTCTGCAGAAAAGTGACAGCAATGAACTTCTTTGAATATAAAATCCATTACAGGTCTTATTTTCATGACTCGGGCCATCACTTCTATTTTAATGATAACACCAAAAGTAACTTTTGAGATATGGAGACGTGCGGCAGTGCTCCAAGTGTCCATGAACACAATTACTGTAAACCTCTGGAGAAGCATAAGTCAGCAATAAACTATTACTGAGCAGGAACACAATTACAGAGTTAAACCGGGGGAGTCAATCAGAAAAGTGTGATTGCTACTTCTCAACAGACTGTTTGGGTAATTATTTTTGTGTTCACCTTCATTTTCCTCCCTCCAACCCTTTCTCACTCTGTGGTGACCCAGAAAATGGTGGAGAAGCTTGTTTGAGGAGGCAAAACTGTGCTGTCAAACATGTTTAATGTGGTCATATAATGCATACTGACTGCAGTAGATGTGTGTTCTACCTTTAAAATTGATGTCTTAATGCATACAACCATAAAACTGTCCCAGAAGCTTCTTTTTACAACTGGAAACTGTTCTTTGAGCATCTACAGCATATGAAACTTTGTTGAGGCTCATAATAACCCAGGAGCCCTGATAAATGAGCAAACAAAACCCCAGAGTATCACTGTGTGTGTGCGTGCGTGCGTGCGTGCATGTGCGTGTGTGTGTGTGCGTGTATGTGTGTGTTTGTGTGTGTGTGTGTGTGTGTGTATGTGTGCGTGCGTGCGTGCGTGCGTGCGTGCGTGCGTGCGTGCGTGTGTGTGTGTGTGTGTGTGTGTGTGTGTGTGTGTGTGTGTGTGTGTGTGTGTGTGTGTGTGTGTGTGTGTGTGTGTGTGTGTGTGTGTGTGTGGGCTGAGGGGTGTGCACACAATGAAGGAAGTAAGTGTTGGGTCAACTGATATTTGTGGCTGGGTGCAGAAGTATGGAAAAACAAAGAACAAAGCCAGTGTCTGGCTGGTTGTAGAGGGTTTGTGGATGAACGAGGAAGAAGACAAGGACCAGACCGGACCACATACTGTGGATCTAATCTGGCATTCATTCAAAGTCTGGATATTCCCAGAACATCCTAGAATGTGAGTGGTGCTCCAACATTCTTCTTTGTTGTTTTTGTCTCATCCAACAAGGACATTAGCTGTTGCTCAGGCTAGCACTAGTGGCTCATTCCAGTAATTGGTAGTAGCTCAGACTAGCGCCTGCTGACTAGCAGCCGATCGTGACTAACGTTTATATGTTGCTGATGCTGAAGTGGGCTGGGGCATGCCGATTAAAGGAGGTGTGTCTCAGCTCATGACGTGTTAAAACAGCTTTTCTCAGCAAGAACCATTTCACCGTGGTCATTACAATATTTCTAATTTACATATGAAAGCAGGACAGAAACGGCACAAGCTTAATGGTATGCTACATTAGACCCCATAAACTGCCTATAGAGCTCCGGGAGTTGACGTCACTTCTCCCGGCATGCAACAGTTCAAATCGAAACAGCGCCATATTGGCAGGTAGAAGCCCGCAGCTGGACTATTTGTTATTGTCAGAAAACTCAATCAAACGGGAAATATGGTAGATTCCTGTTGTGCCCCAGGATGCAGAACAGACGCGGACGACATAAGGAATGAGCCATCTACAGGATTCCCCAAGATCCGGAGCACCGCAAACGTTGGATCATTGTAATAAAACGCACTAGTGACCGGGCTAAAATGAAGCTGTGGGATCCCGAGAGTAAAGGTTTTCGCTTATGCAGCGACCGCTTCATATCAGGTACTTAAACCAACGTTTCCTCAACTGTGTATGGTGTTTATTTTAAATGCTTTTATTACGATTCTTAGTGGGCTTCCTAAACTTATTTTGGCGTGGCTTTTTATGTCTTATTACTCATAGCAACAAGTAAACGTCACGTAAAACGTTGCTTCGTGAGTTCTGCGTGCTGCCGTTTCCGTGTTTGATGATCACACCAATTAACCGGCTGCGCTGTATTTAATTTTTAAGCAATGGTTGATCAATTGTCAGATCACACATAAAAAGCACTTTGGATTGCTATTATCTGTCTCACCGAGACAGATCTCAGACAGATCCTGAGACGCTCCTGCCTGACATATTTATTTTATTCACGGAAAAAAATCTAACTAGTGATTTCTCTTGGCGTTCGGTTTATACATTCAAACAGCACAGCACTCTATTTAACCTACTTACATGTAAATCTGTTATTTGTCCATCCATTTTCATCCGCGTATCCGGAGTCGGGTTACGGGGGCAGTAGCGTCTAGAGGCCCAGACTTCCCTCTCCCCAGCCACTTGGGCCAGCTCCTCTGGGGAAATCCCAAGGCATTCCCCGGCCAGGTCCGGTAAAGCTTGGTTTATGCTTGGCGCATTCACTTTCCGCGCGGTGATGCGGCTCACGGATGGAACACGCTTCACAACTCGCAGCGTTTATGGTTCGTGCGTCTCGTCTCTGCGGTGAGCCAATATTCTCCCAAACTGTAGGGGGCAGCATGGAGCTCTACGGCATGCATCCAACACTACACCATAGTAGAAGTAGAAATTACTGTTTACAACATGGCATTTCAGCATTTTTAACAGAGTCCTCATCTTTTCCGACAGTGCGAGCTATTTCTCTCCAAGAATTATTAACAACATGTTGATCACGGTGATCTCTGAGAGCTGAATCATACAAATGTCTGTATTTACGACCCCCTGCCATACTAGTTCTTGCGGGTCCGCCATGTTTTTCCACGTCCGACCGTCCGCGTGGTTAGAAATTTTCCTAGGTGCGCGTTGTGGAAATTTTGGGCCGTGCGGAGGCGCGGTGGAGGGACGTGGTTGTTAAAAGGACGCAATTTCGCCGCGCGGAGCCGTGCGGACCTCGCGGACGCGTCAAGCATAAACCAACCTTAAGAAGTCCACTCCAACAGTTTCTGGCGTTTTTAAAAAGTATCCCAGGGGCACGGTAAGGGTCGGAGATGTTTAGTCTATTTAATTTCTGACTATATAAAACGATTTCTTCGGTTTTAAAGTGTGAAGTAAACTCTGACGAAGTAAAATCCAAGCCGGTCCCGTTCATGTTCATGTTTACGATCCGTGTTTGTTTACCTTTTTTGACTGCCAATATGGCGTCTACTAACTGAGAGTCACGTGGGGTCTGGAGCTCTATATTAAAAAAACTGTGGTTTTAAAATCTAGAATCCCTTAACAGAAAATATAACAAGGAAGATCATATTTGGGGGTTTGGAGTTGATTTGTCCAACTGCTCTCCACACTCCCGGTTCCGTTACACAGATGCTGTCCTACTGTGTAGAAAGCACCACTACTGTGGTGTTCAGGATGTAGAAGAGAACTCCAGCAGCTTCTGCCCATTGCCCAAGAATCAGTTTGTGAGACAGTTTGAGAGATTTTACATCTTTTGTGTTTGTCACTATGCTGGTGAAGGTTCTCAGTCATGTTTTTGTCACTCTTACTTATAGTTCCCAGGACTCACAAAACCAGAAAAAACATACATTTAGTGCAGTACTTTCAGGAGGGTGACGCTGTATTAAATCACAGTGATGCCTGTTGTCTATTAGTAGATATAATATGATGTATCAGCCACCTACTGTGGGCCTAGAGCAGCACATGCAGCCATAAAAAACACACACACACACATACACACACACACACAAACACACTTGCACACGCGCGCACACACATACACACACACACACACACACATCTACACATAACTGTGCTATTGTGTAGGAGGACTGTGAACAGCCCGTGCAGTTTCTACTTCAAAATGTATTCCTTCTTGGACCATAAAAAATTGCCTGCTCCATACTGAAAATATTCCTGCCATCTTCCTGGCATTAGTCACGGCTCTGTCTAAAAGAAAGATACAAGGAGGCTGCATAGGGTGGCGATGTAAATGCTGCATGCACATACTGCACGACTCTGCATGTTTAACAACATTCAAGCAGAAATGTATGACACACTGATGTGCATGCATGTGCTGCTTTGCTCCGGTATTTGTTCTACTCTCAATGTTTAGAAAAAAATACAAATACATTTATTTTGAAAATGAAAGCAGAAAAATACCCCTTTGAATTGGAAAATTAAATAAGCTGATGAATCTTGAAGTTAGGGAGAAGCCCTGAGGGCAAAAAGATGGATTTGAATTTTAAGGTTAATTTGTGCAAAAATATTTCAGAAACTGGCCTTGAAGAAACACTAAGATATGCTGCAATGCATGTCAGGATGTTTCAGCAGTAAAACTGGATCTCAACCACTCTGCTGATTTTAAATAAAAACGTCTTTCTGCACCAGAAAAACGGCTTTTAAAATAATTTTACATGAATAATATGCAGTACAGCTGCAACACAGTATAGAGATAAGCTCATATTTTGAAAAGATTGCATTTTTATGATGCATACAGTATTACTTACATTCTGCCTTGATGTGTCACTCCAAAAGCTGTGGATGACTTGGAAGTCTTTGCAGGGCTGTCAGCTGCATCCTTGATTGGTAAACAACTTCTTAATTTCATCATTTTCCAAATGAAACTCTGTGCAAGTTGATGCAAGATTCGTTCCAAAAATCAGAGGGGAAAAAATGTGCGTGGCATGTTATCAACAACATGTCAAGGGGCAAATGTAGTGTAGATTACAGAATGAATTAAAAAGAGCAGAAGTGAGCGTGAAGTACATTTCTTTGTTCGTAGCCTGCAGTTTGTCTATATTTGGGCACGAGAACGTTTAATAATGCAATCACGTTACGCAGTTGCACTTCAAAGTATTTACTGAATCATCGCCTGGGGTTAGGATTTAAATTCCGAATAAATGTGTTTATGGATGAGGCAGGTAGCGACGGATTTCATCTGCCAGATTGGAACAGAGGAGCGGAATGTGTGCTCAGCCCAGGTGAAGGTTAGCATCGCCCCACAGGGCATCAATCTCCAAGACAGCACGCGACAGACAGATGGAAAGCAAGTGAGAGTCAGGATGGAGAGAGTAACTAAAGAGAGACTGATAGAGGGGTGGGTTGGGGGGGGGGGGGGGGGGGGGGGAGAGTGAAGGCGAATGTAAAAGGAGATGAGGGCTAGCTGGATCAATAGAGAAGTGTTGCTATGGCAACAGGTCATCTAGAGCCATCATTGTCATGGTTTTTTATTAATATTTATTTTCATTGCAACATCCTCCTTACAAAAAGATAATGTAAAAACTAAATATAAACAAGATGTGCCGTTTAATAAACATATAAAACGAACGCTGTGATAAAGATACAATGAATTCATGTTTCAAGTCTCTGCGGCCGAAGCAACATCACGAACCGGGATTTAAGTATGCCTGATTGTAGCACCAAAACCCATTTGCTGGTAACAATTTGTTGAGGCTTAAAGTGAGATTGCTGTTGGTAAATGAAAAGGTGGATGGATTAGGGTGAACAATGTCCAATCAGACTAAAGAGTTCTTGATTGCAGGTTTGAAGGGAAATTCGAACGCAGTAATCACCGCTCAGGCAGACTGCCACATCGCATGTAAGCTAAAATGAAAGCGTTACTCTTCTATCAGCCTGTGTAAACATTCAAAAAAAAAAAGGGCTGGGCATAAAAAAAAACAACAAAAAACATCTCCCAAGAAGATTTCAACGTATACTTTTGCTCTGTAAATAAAAGTTTTGTTATTGGCTGTGGTTAAAAATTACCCACCAATAAGAGCGGCGGTTATTAACTGCTAGAATTCCTTCTGAGATGAGGTCCTTTGCAGCGGATGTTCTAATCGCCCCGGATCTATGCAATCCATTTTTCAGCTGGAGAAAAGCTGCCGTCGTCCCCCAGCCCAGATGGTGTCATTACTCTGGTAAGGCTGAGTGATTATACGCTGCTCACACTGGGAGAAACAATTGTTGAGAAATCTATAAGCAGCTCTCATGACACACTCTTCTACTTTTCTCACTCAAAGTTTTTTTTATATTTAATTTGACTATTTTATTTTTGTTACGTTGAAATGTCTTTGTGTTTAAGCTGCACCGTTAGCGTCTCTCCAGTTGAAAAAGCAATCCAGAGAAATCCAAAGGGCATTCGGTCCCACGTCCCTGCTTTTAAACATGTGCTTGCCCACACACGTGCACACTCACAGCCATATCTAAAGACGGTGGCAGTTTGAGAGAGAGGCGGCTGAGTGGAAGCCGGCGGGGTGGCATGGTCACAGCGCATCAACCAGACCTTTTGTTGCCAGTCAATCTTGTCAGTCCTAGCTGGCGAAGGAGAGAAGTGCGAGAGAAATAATTTCTTAGACAAAGGTCGACAAGTTGAAAGAGTGACGGAGAGCTGTGACACACCTGTCACACCCCTGACAAACCAAAAGTCAATATGGAGGGGATGAGAGGGAAAGAAAGATGGCACCAAAGGCTGCAAAGGAAAACATCCACGAGGCTGCAACTTCCAGCTCCTGTTTAAACAGACACATGAATGTATGAGAAGTTGATTGATCAGGGGTGTTGTCAAGTCCTGCACTGTTTTGTGCTTCCCCACTTAAGAGGGATAAACATCCACCACAGAGTTTAGAAACTGGATTTCACTCAGAGACCGAAACAATGCTTCACTTTTTGCTTTTATGTTTATTTCAGCATGTCAGCATGTCAGCTCAGGTCAGCATGATGGTTCAGGTCAGCTCAGGTGAAAAACCTTCAATCAAGCAGACATATAACCTTAAATTAGATTTACAGGGTTTACATAATTACCTTTAGCATTACTTTTTAAACAGTAGTTTTAAGCATCAAATAGTTCCCTTAGAAAAATATACTTTACTATACTATACTTACTTATATAATTTACTAACTGGCAAATAACCACAAACAAAGATTATGCCAGCCAAATCAACAGAGACTCAATTGTTTGGGCCACGCCTAGGTAAGCAAGCAAACAAACAATCAGGTCAGGTTTCCCGCCCAACCGCCTAACCAGCAGCAAAGTCCGTACACAACCAGCAATATATTATATATTTATCTTCTCTGGTAACAGGACGATGAGCCTTCGGACATCTCTGTGTAGGACGCACCCCCATCATAAAGCATGTGAAACGAGGACAAACTCAAGGGAGAGGAAAGGATTTCCAACCCGTCGTCCTACACAGGGGCGGTTCTAGGCCAAATTTTCCAGGGGGGCCACAGTGGGGCCAGTATTTTTTTCATGGGGACGCAAGAAAAAAAGGGGAAAAATTAGGGCAATATCAAAAATATTTTTTGTCTTCGCCATATGACTAATTTTGTGTTTGTGCACAATTTTGCCAAAGGAAATTCATTGATGTCAGGAAAATAAACTGTATTGCTTACCTTCGTCTCTTAGCGTCTTTTCCGTTAGTCGTGCTCAAGGATTTCTTCGGGTCCCGTTTAAACTATTTTTAATCTTTTATTCAAAAATCCACCGGGTAAACAGTTCTGTCCACAGAGTGTGCTGCGCTCTAAAGGCTCCGTGTGAAACGCTGCAGCGCATTAGTTCCCGTCTCCGAGACAGCGCAGGGGGAAAAAATCCGATCTCTTCAGCATAGGGGCCAGGGCCGATTCTAGAGGGGCCCAGGCCCCTGTGGGCCCCTGTTTAAAACCGCCAATGGTCCTACACAGAGATGTCTGAAGGCTCATCGTCCTAGTTAGTATTTATCTAACTCTGTAACAGTTTGTAGTGATGTAATCAGAAATCGTGTTTGATTTGTCCTTACATATATTAGTTTTGCTCAACAATAAAGGAACTAATCAAATCAGTGCCCGTGCTTACAGAATGTATGAATGTCAATGACAGGAAGAAGCTTTCTGCATTTGATCTGTGAAGCCAAAATGTTCTTGTTAGGAAAGGGCCGTGTTGTTTTATTGCAGAAGAAATTCTATTTGGTTTGTTGGACCATGCCGCTTAACCCCCCCCACCCCCCCCCCACCCCCCACCCCACCCCCACCCCACACACACAGCTGATTGTAATGAGTTTGCTTTACTTTTAATATTTCCTCACCGAGGAGTGCAATCTCTTATTAAACCACTCGCTTTCGGGAACTTTCTGATGCAGTTCTAATAGTTTCCTTACTTGTCAGAGAAGCAGCACGTATTCCTCCAAACCATTTCTGGCTCCTTTGAAAGCCACACAGGAGTTTCTAGTCTCTCTCCAGACCACCTCCCACCCTTTTATGCTCCCCCTCTCAAGTTTTTAAAAACATGTCTTTGTGCCTCTCTTGGCGTTTTTCATGTCAGGTTTTTTTTTTTTTTTTTTGCACATCTTGTTTATCTCTCCCCATTCTTCACTCTGTTTCTGATGACAGAAAGCCTTCCTCGTCTCGAGCTCAGTTCCCTAGCAGCGGCAGCAGCCTGTGCTTATGTAACTCAGTTAGCTTGTGTATTTCAGATGCCTGTTTGCTCCCGGTATCCCTCATTTCTCTCCTTTGTTGTTTCTTTGTGTCATATCTCCCAGTCTCAGTTGTTCCCATCTGCTGTACACCTTCGTTTCTTTCACTCACTTTCTCAATTTGGTGTCATTTCGCTTTACAACCGTCTCTTCCTCTTCCCGTCCTTGCTGCGTCGTTTTTGTTGCTCCCTCTCTTTCTACCCTCCGCCCATTTGCTGTCTGTGCTCATTTTCATCCTCTCTCGTTCTTGCTGCCTTCCTTGTCACCACCACTCCTTTTCCTTCCCTTCCCTTTCTGTCTTTTTCACCCCTCTGTCGCTCACATGCTCCGCTCTCTCACACCTTCCTCGGCACGTCGAGATGAGAATCACAAAATGCCAGTGAGGAGAACGGGAATGGGTGGGAGTCAAGTGGGGGCGGAGTGCCATCCCTACACAGTATTCACACGTCTACTGGTGAGGATGTGCGACTGCAATGTTTAGAGGGGGAAAAAATGTGTGGCAATGTTTGACACACGTACCAACACACAACTGGACGTTACTCGGCGCCACTGGCCAGCGCTGACGCAACTCAAGAAAATGTGGACTGGATTAAAGCGGCTCAGGCTATTTGCTAGCTCTTTTATTTCATAACAAAAAGTTTCCCCCCAACAAAAGGCAAACTCTAAATGCTTGACAAAGCAACCGCAGCTGTAATTTGGTGCCATCCAGGGACACAGTATTGCTGAGACGACAGCACCTCTGTCTCCACACTCGAACGTGGCAAAGTGCCTAGACTCCTCATAAGGATGTGAGGAGTGAGGAGCAGCTCAGGAGAGGGGAGAGTGATAGAGAATTGGTAATGCTCTCCCCCAGCATACACTGAGCCGCATGGAGGAGCCAGATAAGACACCCTGGCCCCTGCTCTGACTGCTGGAGTAAAGCCTCTCCACCAACGCGAGCAATGACTGCGAGGCTTTGGCCAACGCTCCGCTCCATCCATCTATAGCCCAGTGATGCCTCTATTACAATGGCTGCCCCACAGCTACGTGGGCCCCTCGCCAGCTGCACAGGATTATAATTAGAGGAACCATGAAGTGCCCTGGACACTGGCAATTGATCTGACTGACAGCCCAATATTTCCACCAGGGAAATAAACCTGGGTTTGCCACCGAGGCAAAGGGAAGAATGGGGGTTGGGAGTGGGAGTGTCATGGGTGCAAGGGAACGGGAGAAAATAAAGTGGAAGAGAACAGGAGGAGGATTTTGGAGAGAAACTTTTCTCACTCTGAGGTTTTCTGCTCTTAGATTTCAGACGGAGGATCTGAACAGCAGCGCATGTCGTCGTGTTCGTGGATGTGCTTTAATGCTTATGAGAGCCAACTCCTTCCTAATTGTTAATACAACCGGCACCTCCCCTCTCTCTTCAAACAGCAAATCCTCATTTGTTGCATCCAGTTATCCTAGCTTGTAATTATGTTACACTGACATGGGTCTTTGAACAGATATGTGATCAGGCACAGCTGCATGTGTGGAGGGGAACTTCACTGAACAATGTCAAACCCATCTGCTCACCCATCTCTCAAAAAGCAAAGTGTTGTGTGGTGACAGCTCTCGATGGGAAGACCGAGTCCCGTTTTAAGCAAATCCAGGTCAGCCTGACAAATACACAGGTTTGTGTCGACATTCGGAGGAGAGGGGGTGATCTAATGTTTCCTTATGTTGTTTCCTCTGAGGCTCAGCGGAGGCTTTCAAGCTTGACAGCATCACTACAGTTCCCACAAGTCTGCAGCTAGGTCACATGCCCTGAGAGAGACAGAGAGAGACAGCTGGAGAGGGAAATCAGAGTGAAAAGAGCAGCAAGTCAGAACAAAAATGGAGACTGATGATAACTTGCTCTGGGAACACGTAGCATACACTTGCTTTATGTGCTTAGAAATCTCCCTATTGTCTCCGCTGAAGCAGTTTGTTGCCGTGTGATGAAATAATTCACACCGACCTCCAAAAGTTTTATTTTTTTGACATTCTTGCTATGTCAACACAAATTAGACTGTGGGAGGCACAATACCTAATGAGGAAATTCAGGAAACACTTCATTTAAAAACCCAGTCTTGGTTTAAATTAGTTTCTGTGTCATAAAAATGTTTGATAAATGGCCCGCACTTGTATAGCTCAGAGTAAGGACTCCAAAGCGCTTTACACTACAGTGTATCATTCATCCATTCACACACACATTCACACACTGATGGTGATGAGCTACGATGTAGCCACAGCTGCCCTGGGACAGAGGCGAGGCTGCCGAGCACTGGCGCCTCCGGTCCCTCTGACCACCACCAGCAGGCAAAGTGGGTTAAGTGTCTTGCCCAAGGACACAACAGCAGAATTCTCTGTCCGGAGCCGGGATCGCACCTGCAACTTTCTGATTACTGGACAACCCGCTCAACCTGTTGAGCTACTGCTGCCCCTCAAAGACATCAAGAAAATAATAAAAGACTAAATGCTGTTGAATTTAACACACAAAGTCATAAAACATCAAATGAAGCTGAATCTCAGCTTATCGTTATGAAAAATAGTAAAAATATAAAAAAAGGGCTCCCCAAAATGTAAATCAATAAACTGCAGGTGACGTTGCTTTTGTTGCACTATATTTACTTCATACGCTGTCTAAAAAGTGTACAGGTTTTGCTTGATTTATTCATACTCTTACAGATCCTCATGGTGTTCCAGCAGCCGTTTTCCTCACCGGCTGAATCCGTTCCTCTTGCAGATGGATGTTGGAGAAAATTGTTCTTTCACGGCTTTGAATTTAACAAGGAATCATTTAAAGGATAATTGTTTAACAAAATCACCTCAAACCTGAGGACAGAATGCATCTGCTGTTAATGCCCATACTTACCAGCCCAGCGTGCATTTGATGACTCCAGATTTCATCATTCTAGATTTAACACTGAAGCAAATCCCATATTTTTTAGGAGTTTCTTTAATAAATGTAAAAGATGAGAAGATTTTTACTTGTATTAATGGTAAATGCTGCATTGCTGCTCTTAGTGATTTATCTTTGCTTCCTAAAAGGTCATTTAATAAGGCCTAATTCGTGTTTCTTTGCCTCTAGCCTTCTTCTTCTCTTTATTTTTCCGTATATCTTGGCGTCCTCTGTAACATCGGGGCTATTCAAAGCAGGCGCCCAGTGATGGAGAGGGAGAGAGAGCTTCATGTGTCATCTGCCAGTGTGACAGTAATGCACTATTTCTTTTCATCTTCAAGCAATGCCTGCATTATCAGAGTATAAGATGAATCGCAAGACAATATTAATAGCCTCTTTCTCCCGAGCAAAATGAAAGAGCCTTCAGCAAAACAAACAATCTACTCCTTCTTCTCAAGGCAACGGAGCAGGTATATCAAAGAAGAGAGAGAGAGAGAGAGAGAGAGAGAGAAAATGACCATAATGTGCGTTGTTTGTCTGGGCTGGGTCAAGAGAGGGATCGTTTTCCACACTAGGAGTGCAGAGTCTGTTCAGATCCTCAGCTTTACTTAACAGGAAGCCCTGTTGAATTGTGACTGTGCTGCACGGAGCCGTGAATGAGCGCCGACACTCCGTAAGATGATAAACCCTCGGATCCAATGCTTAGCAAATATCAAAACGCTCAAGCGAAGTAGTACATGAAGCTGACGATGCAGAATATTAATAACATAAGTAATAAAATCTATTGAATCCTGAGATTTTTGTATTACGGCGCATTGAATCATCATACAGTATACAACTAGCGTCAGCATTATGCTTCCCTCCTTCAGTCAGAATCCATATCCCGTCAGCGTAAGTCTGCGGAATGAGAGGAACCTGAACTTAATCAAAAGCAGCGACTACGAAGCTTGTGCATGTAGCAGCAGGCTGCAGAAAGGTTTAGGGTCGGATTATCAAGAATGTAGAGGTCAGAGATGTCTGTGTGTATTAAAACTAAACGTACAACATCAGCTTTGAAGGCAAAGTGACTGAATTTCCATAAGATGCATGTTTGGGTGAGCAAAGAAGGCAAATGGGAGGAGAATAACCTTAACGGTTATTATCACGCGAGACTCCTGGTGGTTACTTATGAACCGTAACATTTATTTCATATATAATGACCAATAATATTTCAAATTAATATTTTATCACATGATGTATTTTTGTTTTCAAAAATTCACAAAGAAGAACCCAGGTGACGGAGAGGAGGTTAGGAAAAGTACATTAATAAATTAACCCACCTGTCTGTTTTCATTGTTGTCAGGATCTACTTTATTCCTGCTTAATCCACGCCATTATTCCAGCTAAAATTAAAGGTCTAAATGGGACAGCACCGCGGATTAAATTCTTTTGTATTTTTTAAGTATTGACATTTTAATAATAACAGGTTATTGGATAGAAGACGCTGCATTTGTTTGTTTATGACGCTCTCTGATCCATTGAGATGTATGGGAGGGTTATCTGCTGCTGAGGGGATTCAGCACATTACAGCAGGAGATAGCTCCTGAGCACATTATTAAAAACACTAAACCATTAGCAGGTGGAGCAGGGGTTCACTCCTCCTTCACTCTCGTGATCTCCTCTATCGAGAACCTAAAATTAGATGGGGCATCGCTGACACACACACAGCTACACACTAGCCTGCATCCACACACACAACTATTTATAGCACCTTAACATAACAGTGACCAATTTGTTTGGTTCTAAACTGTCTTGATTGTTCACCGTCCAGGCAGAACAGTCAGGATTAAATTAGGCTTCACAACCCCAACTTGGTTATGCACATTGCTGTTTAACCAACTGCTATCTTGGTCTGCATTAACATGAGCTACCATGTCATGAGCCAGATACAGGATGACTGTGCTTTATTTAAGAGGGACTAATACAAAGGAGTCCTGTCTGCACTTAGATGGTGTTTGTAGGCTACGTTGTGGCTCCAGGGAACCCTGCGGCGCTCCAGCACCAACCGTCTCAAGAGGCGTATCGCACCACCGCTGAGTGAGGAGAAAAATGGCTTTGAGACACAGAGATGGAAGCATGGAGGAAAGAGCTAAGAAGAGAGGAATGAAGAGGGTGAGAGGAGGAAAAGGTGAGACTGAGTTGGAGTGAGTTGGAGTGAGGGGTGAGGCCAACAAACACGGTACAGAGATGGGTACTCGGGAGTGCCTTGGCATCGTGAACGGGACGGAAAGAAGAACAGACAAAAGAATGTTCGTTTTGATTTATGGTGGGAATGAAATGTGATGTCCCTGTTATTATAACACCCATTAATTAGTCCAACAGAATTTGAACATGACAAAACAACAACAAATAAAAACAATGGGGAGTGAAAATATTTCATCTGTCAACAGCTCAGGGAGAGCTGCAAAACACCATTAAGGCCAGGCCCACATTGGTCCAGGTAATTCAGAGAGGTTTGGCAGCATGACAAAAGACATAAATCACAAGTATGCATTTAGGTTTAAACAAAGCCTGAGCTAAAATTACAGGTCAGAAAAGCAATTACTCTCTTCTGAGGCTGTCAAGTCGAATAAGAAATATGTTTTAGACGAAAAGACGGAAAGCAGTCTGCCAGATGGGTGTCATAACACGTTGCAATTTTTGCCTTGAGGTGGTAAGAATTGTTTTGCCTTGCAAAAAGTATTTCCTTTTTAATGTGCATTTTTTACAGTGAGCAGCACACAGCTCGTATCACGGCTCTCACATTTCATTCAGGTCACATACAAAGAGAGGTGGACCGCACTGGAGCAAGCAGCCATTGTTTATCTGTGATGCAAACTGAGAAAAATGCTGTCAAATTCATATCAGGCATCATTCAAATCAAAATGTAATGGGTACATTTGTAGTCAGATCATTTGGTTCCTAACTATTTCAGCACCTTGGACAGCGGCACAAACAGCAGATTATAACGCTTTTTTATTTTTTCCATGGATTTGTTCCATGCAGTATTACACTGTGATTAATGTGGGATATTTGTGTCAAGCTTAAACCTGCCAAAAATTTTGTCCCTGATCAGAAGTGACAGAAAAACAGCACCAACCCATGAAATATTATGTCAGATGTCACAGATATTCGATGGGAACATGACAACATAATTGCAACTCCGCTACGGTCCCCACACCCTGCGATTTTCCTGCTGGAGAACAACACATAAGCAAACAAACAAACAAACAAGAAAACAAATTAACATAGGAGGCTACAAAAGCATGAAGCCCTGATTCAGGGAGCCAGCGCTCCAGTTAAAAACCTCCATCTGTTGAAATGCTTTCCCGAGGTGCTCCTGGAAACTGTGAACGCCCACGCGCAGAAAACTCTGCTAGGAGAACAAAGACAAACATTTCACAACCCTCGTGCACCTCTCACACCACGGCGCACCGAGAAGAAATCACACTCCTCCCCCCTCCTCTGCTAAATATACGGGTTTGACGTGGGAGCGTGTGGGCTGGTAAAATATAAAGATGCATTGCTGTACTTCAACCCAGCACAAGAATATGAAGACAATCATTCATCTCATGATTTTTCCTTATTCTGAGCAGCACACTCCCAAAACACGTAGCCTAGTTTCAGAGGCAACATGTGCCTCGTAACATTACAAAATGAATTCTGAGAAGTGCATTTTAATGAATGATGTCATGAATTTTCTAATAGCTTTCTACAGAGATTTATGTACATTTAAGTATATGATTCTATGAGGTCTCCTGATGCTCTATGCTCCCTCGCTGTCTATATTTCTCACATAAACATTAACAAGCAGCTCCAAAAATAAGGCTCCTATATAACTACAGCCCCCCAGTCCATTCATATTTATAGTCAACATCAAAGGGAAAAGGAAATTCATGAGAGCCCATTTTGGCTCAAGGGAAGAAGCCATTTCCACAATTACTCATCAGTGGAGTTAAACTGCCGCCATCCCGTAACCCGTGGCGATCCTGAACAACCCCCACTCTGTGTTCAACAGTCAAAGAAAGACATTTCATTTGTGGGAATGATGCTAATTCGACTGTCTGGCCAAATGGTACAAAAACAAAGTGCTGAATGTAGATGTCGAACTCCTTGGGCTCCAAGACCAAAGTCACTCAAACCACAGACCACACAATGCCAACTTCATCACTGTAATGGTGCTAAATGTTCATGGATGTGCAAATATTCTCCACAACCACCAGTTTTTTTTATGTTTAAGCAAAGTAATTGAATGAAATAAAAGATAAACTATATGTAGCATTGAGATAAAAAATGAAATGGTGGTAAATAGCCTGTATTTGTATCGTGCCTTCTTAGGGTTCTACAACACCCCAACGCACTTCACAACACAATCAGTCTGCCACACATTCACACGCTAGTGGGATGAACTATGATGTAGCCACACTCACACTGACAGAGGTGAGGCCTGCCAAGCACTGACGCCAGCGGTCCATTTGACCACCTCCAGCAGGCAAGGTGGGTTAAGTGTCTTGCCCAAGGACAGCAGCGTTCTCTGGTCAAAGCTGAGATCGAACCTGCAACCGTCCAATTACTGGGCAATCCGCTCTACCCCCAGAGCTACTTGCTGCCCAATACAGTCAACTTTTTGGTTGAGTGTGTGTGTGTGTGTGTGTGTGTGTGTGTGTGTGTGTGTGTGTGTGTGTGTGTGTGTGTGTGTATAGATGCAAACTGTATGAGTTTATTAGAGTTTCTTGTTAGTTATATAAATAAAAAAAACATTTGATTCATAAATCCAAGTTTGCCAGTCTTTTTAGTCTAAATGAAAACACAAAATAATCAATATTTGGATCTCTTTTGCATTATGTCAAACAAAACTCTTTCCAATTACAAAACTTTTTCAGCAGTCTTATCAGAAATAATTGCAGTTTAATTAAAATGTCTAATTAGTGCAACAGAATCCCAAATGGTCAAATTAGAAGCGTCTCACAGACGTAAATAATAACTTTTACATGAAGCCACACTTTGCTGTTTACTTCTTATTAATGTAATAACAAATCATCTGCAAATTCAATATAAAAATAATGAAAAATTAAATACATTTAAAGAATAATATTCACAAAACAAGAAGGTGATTATCATGATAAATTCAATTTAGAAGTAGGTGGATCTTTTTCATGTTTGGGAGTGTTTGCCTGGATAGTTTTTGTCTCTTATATGCTGGGTCGGGACAAAAGTAATTCTTAAAAACAAACAACAAAAAGTAATGCTCCTTTTAACCTCTGTCCATCCATCACTGAGGACGTTAGCGACAGAATAACAGACACTTAAAAAGCGCAGTGCCATCCATTTTGTTCACCATGTTTGCAATTCTCGTGGTGACACTAAGAGATCCCATCCACTTCTCTGTCAGAAGAAATCCATTAGTCAAACCAAACACTGACACTTAGAATGTCAAACACACAGGTAGCATATAATTTGTTTCACAACAGTGTGATAGCTCCAAATGGCGGCTGTAGAATAATGTCTGACTCGTGTGGCAGAACTGCACGATTTAAAAGGCTGGGGGGGTGGGGGGGGTGGGGGTGGGGGGGTGTTCAAATGTTTGTGTTATTTAAAATCTCAACGACAGTTTATGCCTTTGGTGGTGATTATTGCGTACATCATTCACCATGGGTTAGGGTGAGTAGGACCGCAGCAACTAAACCTAATCTTGTTTTATTCAGACAGTGAGAATGTTTAAAAAAAAGTACATTTTAAACTGCTAAACTGTTCTGACAACACACAGAGGACAACACATTTTTCTTCTTTTTCAGATGTTTGAAATTGGTTTTGAATGCTCTTGCTTCTGAGGCGCTCAGATAAAAATTCTGTCTCTTCTCGTCTTCAAGGCAATAAGAGACAACACCTTTGTTGTTCCTTGTGAGCTGATCTGGATGCTGTCACATCAAACACAGGGACATCTTAGGTGTTATTTAGATAGTGTTAATAGAAATTTTGCCCCCCCCCCCCCCCCCCCCCGCGCCTTTTTTGGATGAGTCGCAGAAAGAGAGATAGGCCCTCTTCAAAGCCCTTGGTGTCTCTGTATCGACCATGCTTCCCTGCAGCCCAAGAGGCTTCCTATTAGAAAGGATTTGTCTTACAAGCTCTTTGTGCTGTCACTCCAAAATAAATAAAAATGAGGGGGAAAGATAAGTTATTAGCTTTGCTATCCTGCTGCGAACCCTTTGCTTTCAGGTGCTTTGATCTCTTTGCAAATTTTACACCGACCTTTAACAGGTCGTCTACATCTAAAGTCAAGGCAGATGTGGCAGGGTATGCTAAATGTGTCTACCACCTGCTGATCTAACTAGTGCCTTTTACCCATTAGGCAATGGATTTTGTTCTTAAAGACCAAGTTCACTTGTTTTTCATTACATTTGCAGTGGTGTCTAGTTTACATGACTGGCTTGTGAGATGATGACAGTGGACAAAAAGCTCTGATGCTTCTGTTTCAGGAAGTTGAATTTAGCCAGAGCTTATTACCGTAATTTTTATTTCCTGATGTTTGGACATCTCGCCTCTGATTGGCTTCCAGCGACTCAACTCTGCTGACTGTTTTACTTTAAACCGTTAATGTTTTATCTCCACAAATAACACAAGTCTAAAAGAGTTTTGCCATGTTGTGGAGTCACTAAAGCTAATGGTTAGCTTCTACTATAGCTGAGATGTGCTCTGCTCTTTCCTGGATGCAAAACTATCAGAGCCTTCCTCATTGTGGGTCAAGATGGAGGAGTCCATGAATGTAAATTTTCAATTTGACATAAATCTGACTGGTTTTTCTAATCCAAGCTTTTCCCATCTTCTTTCTATTGGGGGCTAATGCATAAAATAGGGGTAGAGAACTATTTCCAATCTGCAAAAAATAATAATAATAATAATTTAAATCCAGTTTGTTAGTGAACTTGATCTTTAAGAAGGAAAATTTGCTCGTTTGCAGAATTTCAAATAAAACAAAACAAAATCCTTGACATAGATAAAACTTTCAGATGGGACAAAACTTTTTTAAAATAAACCTATTTTATTACATTGTGTGTTGATCCATAGAAAACCTGCCATTTTTCCACCTTCTCTGCTCTACAATGTAATTCTATAAGCTATATTCAACCCACTCTCAGACACCCTCAACAGGGAGAAAGGCTGGGTGGGAGAGCTTGTAGGATGTGGGCGAGATAACTGAAAAAGAAAGCAGGGTTGACAGAATTTTAAAAAATCAGAGGAAAGGCTTTTGTTTTTTCCTTTGTGCAACAAACTGAAATGTACTTAAGCTGCACGGCTGTACAGTGGCTGGCCCAGTTATCCTCATGGGGCTCCCTCTGTGTGCGGACACTACAATAAATCTGGTATTATCAGATCCCGTTCATTCAGCAGAAGCAGCCTAAGTGCTTTTAGGTGTGTCAGAGGACATGACGGACTTTCACTTCCCCGTCGATGACTCCTCATTTATCATGTGGAAAGTTATTTAACAGTTCCCAGCAGAGCTTTAAACGTTCACGATCATTGTTTTGTTTATATACGGCAATCTTCACCGTCCTTGTGGCCTAACAAGCCCACTGGATGCATTTCCCACTTTATGCAACAACTGAACAGCTTTTTATATTTACTAAAGCCTGCTTTGTTAGCATTTTATTCCCCTTAGTGATGTTTTAATGTCCCATTATCAACCTAAATTATTTGTTTTGCTGCAGCTCATTACCTTTTCAAGTGTTATTGGAAGACTGTCTAACTTCAGATATAACCATTAAGACCTTTACAAAAAGAATGCAGGGAAAAAAAGCTAAGTTGTAATTAAGTGAACCATTGGTTGTTGTGAAGATAATAACAATTTATGTTGTAGTGTTTCTATTCACTCTTTGTTTATGTCTGTGGAAGATACTTGGAAAATCAGCTCATTTACAGTAGTGTATGATGTCTATACATGTTCTATTTCTTGTCATATTACAACAGAATAAGCCTATTTACCCTTTAAAACACAAATTCGGTGAATCCCAATGCACCCTTTGCACACTAGAGGAGCTGCTCTGACAGGACGATAATACGTTGCATTTGGGTTTCTTATAACTGAATGCCCAAGTGAGAGAAAACAAAAATGTTTTCCCTAAAAGGCAGAAAACCAGACGAAAACACATCTTCTGGCCAGCTTTTGTAAAAGTCAGTAATAAGTCAATTTTGTTTGTATGGCACTCATCACATCGCAAAGTGCTTCACATGGATTGAAAACAATCATAAAACAGTAATAACCCTAACAACCTAAACAAAACAGAAATAAATTTGAATCGGAAAAACAAAGTCATAAAAATTGAAAATATAAAACAAATGAAAGAAAATTGCAAATTTGAGTTAAAATAAGATAACAAGAGATTTAGATAAAATGGTCTTGAGCTGTTTTTAAAGTTTTCCAGATTGTCAATACCACATAAAGATAAAGGAAGTTAATTAAAGAGTGATCACCTCGACTTTATATCTGATCTTTTATACTTCTAGAAGGCTCTGGTTCATGGACCTGGAGCATGAGGCTTTAACAGTTCAGTAATATAGGGAGGAGCCTCCCTTAGAGCCGCCTTTTCGCAGGCCTTAACCCATAACATCCAAGACCAACTAGCCTATTGCCAGGAACCAGAGAACCTCGAGGCCCTCATAACCCTAGCCACAAGGGTTGAGCGACGCCTCAAGGAGAGGCCTAGAACCTTCTGTCCCCGGTTCCCTCCTGTTGCTGCACCTCATAGCTCCAGACCACTAGCACCAACTCCTCCTCATCCAGAACACGCTGAGCCCATGCAGATAGGACGGGCCCAACTCACACCAGAGGAGAAACAGAGACGCAGAGCTGCTGGCCTCTGTCTTTATTGTGGTCAGATGGGTCATATGGTCCAAACCTGTCCGGTTCGGCCAAAAGATCGAGCCCGCCAGTAGCCCTGGGATTACTGGTGGGTGCCTGCTCAGAATTAAAGTCCCGGGTTTCCCTATCATGTTCGGTCTCCTATAATCAGAAGACTCTAGCAGCTACGGTGTTAATAGACTCTGGTTGTGAACGGAACCTTTTGGATTTTAAGGTCATACAGCAGCTGAATATTCCCACTGAACCATGGAAACTCACTCACCACTATCACACACCATACTGTCCCCGTTAACCTGTCAGTTTCTGGTAATCACCAAGAGGTCCTCACTTTCTATGCATTTCCCTCTCCACAGTCACCAGTCGTCCTGGGATATGAATGGCTTGCTGCTCACAATCCCCGAGTCAACTGGAGCTCCGGTCTGGTAACCTCTTGGAGTACATTCTGCTTGTCTCACTGTCTGTCATCTGCACCCATTCCTGTAGGAGACCCTAAGGACCACACCCCTGAACCGCCCAATCTATCTGGAGTTCCTCCCGAGTACCATGGCCTGCAACTGGTATTCAGTAAGGACCACGCCTCCTCCCTGCCACCCCACAGACCTTTTGACTGTAGCATTGACCTTCTGCCAGGAGCCACACTACCATCCAGCAGGTTATATAACCTCTCAAAGCCAGAACAAGAATTCATGTCTACATACATCCCTGAGTCACTATCCGCTGGTATCATTAGACCATCCACTTCCCCACTGGGGGCAGGGTTCTTCTTTGTCTCTAAGAAAGACGGTTCCCTGCATCCCTGCATAGACTACAGAGCTCTAAACCAAATCACAGTTAAAAACAAATACCCACTCCCCTTGCTGTCATCCACTTTCAACCCAGTCAACGACGCCTCAGTTTTTACTACACTAGATCTGCGAAATGCTTACCACCTGGTTCAGATCCGTGAGGGGGACGAATGGAAGACCGCCTTCAAGACCCCACTCGGCCACTTTGAATACTTGATCATGCCTTTTGGCCTCACTAACGCCCCAGCTGTATTTCAGTCATTAGTCAACTCGGTTCTCAGTGATTTCATCAATAAGTTTGTTACGGTCTACCTCGATGACATTCTCATCTTCTCCCGTTCTGTTTCCGAACATCGCAACCATGTTAGGGCCGTTCTACAAAGACTACTAGAAAATCGTTTATTCGTCAAGGCTGAGAAATGTGAATTTCATTCATCTTCAGTCAAGTTTCTCGGTTTTGTGATTGAAAGTGGGAGGTTGAGGGCTGATCCAGACAAGATCAAAGCTGTTAATGAATGGCCAACACCCTCTACACGCAAACAGTTACAGCGTTTACTGGGATTTGCCTATTTCTACCGCCGGTTCATGAGGGACTACAGCCAGATCGCCGCACCTTCTCACCCAACTCACCTCCATAAAACGTCCTTATTCCTGGTCTTCAGAGGCAGACCAAGCTTTCACCACTCTCAAGACTCACTTCACCCAGGCTCTGGTTCTTTCCCGTCCAGATCCCTGTTCCCAGTTTACACTTGATGTCGATGCTTCCGATACAGGAGTGGGTGCTGTCCTCTCACAGGTCTCTCCAGCCAATCACACTCTTCACCCCTGCGCCTTCTTCTCCCATCGCTTAACATCTGCTGAACAAAACTATGACGTGGGCGATAGGGAGTTGTTGGCCATCAAAATGGCTCTGGAGGAATGGTGTCACTGGCTTGAGGGGGCAGAGCATCCTATAATCATTTGGACTGATCACAAAAACTTATCATACCTCAAGGAGGCCAAAAGGCTTAATCCCCGGCAGTCCCATTGGTCACTTTTCTTCTCAAGATTCAATTTTGTCATCTCTTACAGACCCGGATCCAAGAATGTCAAGCCGGATGCCCTCTCTCGCCAATATGCTCAGACAAGGACACAGAGCCCACCACTGTTCTACCGTCATCCTGCATCATTGGTTTGGTGTCCTGGGACATTACAAACAAGGTTTTGGAGGCTCAACGGACAGACCCAGACCCAGGTACCGGACCTCCTAACATGACCTATGTTCCTTCCACTGTTCACAGTTCTGTGATTCATTGGGTCCACACTGCCCGATTTTCCATCCAACCTGGCATCGGCAGGACCCTAGCTCTTATCCGCAGGAAGTTTTGGTGGTCATCTCTTTATAGAGACGTCAAGGAATACATCAACGCCTGTCAGGTTTGTGCCAGGAGCAAGAGTTATCATCAGCCTCCTCAGGGTCTTCTCTGTCCTCTGCCTATTCCCTCACATCCTTGGTCCCATATCGTCTTAGACTTTGTTACCGGTTTGCCCCCTTCCAAGGGTTTCACCACCATCCTCACAATAGTAGACAGATTCTTCAAGGCCTGCCACCTGGTTCCCCTACAGGGCCTTCCCACCTCCACAGAGACCACCAACCTCCTAGTGGACCATGTTTTCCGTCTTCATGGCATTCCCTCGGAATTTATTGTCAGACCGGAGCCCCCAGTTTGTATCCCATGTTTGGCGCGGGTTTGCATCAGAGCTTGGAGCCCGTGTGGCCCTCAGCTCTGGCTTTCATCCCCAGACGAATGGGCAGTGTGAAAGGATGAACCAGGAGCTGGGGGCCATGCTCCGGTGCGTCTGTTCCTCTAACCCCGCTGGATGGAGCTCTCAGCTGTCATGGATTGAATATGCCAACAACTCACACACATCTTCAGCTACAGGTCAGTCTCCTTTTGAGATTTCACTTGGTTATCAGCCTCCTCTGTTCCCCTCTGATTCTGGCTCCCCAGTCACGGCTTCCCAGTTCACCCGCAGAGCTCGACGCACCTGGACTCAGACCCGTGCTGCCCTACAGCGTACCGCAATCGTCGGCTCGCTGATCGACACAGATGTCCGGCAGTGTCCTATGTCCCTGGTCAGCAGGTCTGGCTGTCCACCCAGGACATCAAGCTCAAGGACTCCAGCAGGAAGCTCACGCCCCGATTCATTGGTCCCTACACAGTCTCCTATGTCCTTAATCCTGTCTCTGTACGTCTGTGCCTGCCTCTGTCCATGAAGATTCACCCCGTGTTCCATGTGTCCCTCATCAAGCCCGTTGTCTCCAGTCCCTTGTGTCCTCCTTCTGATCCTCCCCCTCCGGTTTGGCTCGCTGATGGTGGCCTTGGTTACCGGGTCCACCGTATATTGGATGTTTGCCCCTGGGGTCATGGTCGCCAGTACCTTATCGACTGGGAGGGATACGGTCCGGAACATCGCCAGTGGATCCCCGGCTCCTGGATTGAAGACGTCTCCCTCATCCGAGACTTTGAGTCCTCCTCCCCCTCCTTGGCTGGGCTGCCAGGTGGCATCCCTCGAAGGGGGTTACTGTCATGAGTCTGCTGTTTTTCCCTCTGAGTCTCTGCAGGTGGGCGTGTCGGAGAGCCTCAGCTGCTGCTGATTTCCCATCAGCAAGGCCAAGGGATTTAAGGAGTGGTGTGTCCACACTCCAGTGCCGGTTGATACTCTCACCTGGGTAGCTTCTAGCCTCGTCCTGAACTTGTAATATTTTTGCAATCTTGCCCTGCTTGTCCTATTTTTTAATTGCCTGTCCTGCCTCCAGATCTACTACCGGATCCCAGCCTGAGTTCTCGTCTTTCCTGGAGTGTGAACCTCAACATCGTCACTCATCTCCCCTGGCAATCTGCTCTCCGTCATTCACCTGCCCTGGATACCCGTCAGCCACAGCCCTCCTGCCTCAACCCAATTCTCCATCGACCAGACCTGACCAACCCTCTCCTCAAATCCATCCTCTGTTCTGGTTCCGTAAGATCTCCCTTCCCTCTATTTATATCTGGTTCTCTCGTTCCTGGTTTGACCTCCTTGTGTTTTTCTATTTTTAGACCTCGGCCCGGTTTCCGCTTCGTCAAAGTTTCGCCCTTAGTTCCCGTTGGCTTTTTCCAGCACCCGTTTGGAGCTGTGTCCTCTGTTTATTTTTTTTTTTTTCATTTAATAAAACCATATTCTTATTTCTTACCTCCTGCCTGTGGTGATTCTTTGGAAGCTTCCTGCGATCATGACACTATGTTAGCTACACTTGTGTCTGATTTCCTATATAACTGTTCATGCTGCAGTGACACACACGGGAGGGGGGCACTTCCTGTATGCATGCAGTGGTCATTCTGCTGTATGAGGGCAAATATGGCATTTAGTGAGAAAGCGTTTCAAATCCTTTCGGACTGAAGTAAAAAAGCATCACTCTGCTCTACAAACGTCACATCGAGTCAGCATGAGGTGAGGGGTAAGAGTCAAGTCAAGCCAGGGCACGTTACATAATGGGAAAAGCCAAGCTACAGCTTCTGCGTTGTCCCTGGTACGGTGTGTATTCACTCTTTGAAGTTAAACAGTTTGCCTGATGATGTTCTTTGAAACTGAGCAGCAGACCTGACTGAGTGAGTTCTGCAGATTTAATGTCCATCCAACCCTAACCGCACCTTAATGCAAAGTTTGTTCCCAAAAAATGTCCGGCAGACTCGCCTCCGTCAGTGTGCCCCAGGGCAGCTGTGGCTACATTGTAGTTCAACACCACCAGGGTGTGGATGTGTGTGTGAATGACTGATTGTGTTGTAAAGTGCCTTGAGAGATTCCAGGACTTTAGAAGGTGCTATTTCAAATGCAGGTCATTTACCATCTATTTACAATAATTAATAAGATTTTAAAAATGAAGTCTCACCTTTAAAAATATTAATTGTTGTTGGAAATCAATTGAGAACTGACCTTTTCTCCCATTTACATTCACACAGCCTATTTTGAAAGACTACAGATTAAATAGAAACTGGTTGCAGGGTCAATATCTTACCTGCAGCACACGGGGGCTTTAAATGCCTAATATATCGGCAGTCCTAGGCTTTAGCACGCATAACCTTAGACTAGTGTAAAATAAAATGTATGTACTATATTCCAGGATGACATTAATCTGACTGAGTCTCGGTCCAACTCTCACTAGCCATTAGCTTGTCTATCCTACCAGAGCTAATCATTGTTTCTACCCATACTAAATCATTAAATTAGAAGACAGTTTTCATTTTCTTAATACATTTTTTAATGACAGCACATTATAAATGACTGTATACTATCTGTTTGAAGAGTACGCTAAAGCATCCATGTGTACTATTATGAGCACAAGCATAATGATTCAGTAGCAATAACATGACAAAGTAGGCCAAAGCATATAGGGATAAATGACAAACACCGAAATTACCAGTGTTTGGTGAATGCAGTGCACATTGACAGCCTTAAGACTTATGAGTAAGGTGAACTTCTTTAGGTTCCTCCTGTGAGAACAGCTGCACAAGATTTTATGAGCCCTGTCAATATCACATATTAAAATATTGACAAAGCAAAGCAAACGGTGGGCTGTCGTATAGATTACCAATGAGGTGTGCAGAGATCTAAGCTGCACGTTTGCTTTGGCACTGAAGTGCTTTGTTCATTTGGACTTTCATGCATTCTTTTCTCTTTCTTATCTTCTTTTCCTTTTCAACCAATCCATACTCGATGAATATGGACAATCTGAGAGGTAGAGCAAGTTCAGGAAGTAAACATGACACTGTCAACTTAACCCTCTGGAGGCAGGCGTTGCAGATTTGCAACATTAAAACCTACCTACCTGGTTACTCTACATACGTATTTCATGAGCATTTTTCAACTCAGAAGTACCCCTGAAGGACCTAGTTGTATCAAAACTTATTTTGAGCCTGAGAGGGTTAATGATAGCTTCTGGGACACACCTGGACTTCACTGTGGGATCAAAGAAATGAGCCTGTGCTGATGCCTATTTTATTTGCAACACGTTAAAACCAGGAGTCTTGATCAGGCAGAGAGGTCCTCCATCAATACCTCCGGTTTTATTACAGTCTCACCCCCTTAATTCCATGTCTTAATAGTTGCAACGCAATGTCTTAACCCTCCCACTGCCCTAATGGGTGTGACCCCGCGAGGAAAGTTGACCATTGAACAGGGTTGATGGTTTATCCCTTGGGTCCATGTGGCAGGGGTGAGGTGGTGCTCACTCCTCACCCCTGCCACATGGACCTCAAGGGATAAACCATCAATCCTGCTCAATGGTCAACTTTCCTCGCGGGGTCACTCATAAAGACAGTGGGAGGGTTAAGACATTGTTCCAACAACTGACTCCATCTTGCTTTGGACTGAATATGTCCCTCTCTCTATTATTTTCATTTGCTATCTTTCTACCTGACTTCAACTTTCACTTCCTGTTTGAAAAAGTCACAGAAAGAACATTAAAGGATGCACACTGGCTAAACCTGCAGAGCTGTGTGTCTCTACATAGCATCCTCTAAAACATGTGGGCCACAGCTGTGCAGGGAAGCACGAGGTCTGACAGTGGTGAAGTGCCCTCTCTCTCTCACTGACTCGTGTGTGGACGTCCACACACTCTGTTCAACTCGTTGCTGTGTGAACACAACAAACTCTTCAAGCAAGAATCCTAACCATTGATGTATGTTTGTGCGTGCGTGCGTGCGTGCGTGCGTGCGTGTGTGTGTGTGTGTGTGTGTGTGTGTGTGTGTGTGTCGGTTTCTGATGCAGCCCTGTTATGGTTTTTGGGTTGTTTTGGAAATGAGGGAATTTAGTGTTTCATCTAAATTAGAGCTTGCAGGCTGGAGGACATCAACTATACTGCTTTACTCTAAATTATTAAAAGCTATCTCTTATTGGAGCTGGGACTGAAATAGTTCACAGGCCACAGAACATGACTGCTGGCACAAAACTATATAATTTATATTCTCTGCTATTCTGCTGCTATCAGCCTTATTGTTATCTTCTGTACGAACGGCTTCAAGGCTGCCGTGATTGGCAAAACAGAAACATTTAAAATAAATGTCAGGTAAAACTCAAGTTTTGATGAAGGGAAAAACCCAACTGAAAGAAATGTTGACTGTGCTGACTGCTTGATCTTGTTGGTGCTAGCTCAGCGTCCGGGTGTTGTGTGAGGCAGACGACAGAAGCCCTCACCGTCAGCGATCACCCTGACACTGGCTCCCTCAGCGAGGCCTACTGCCAGCCCTCCTCTGCAATGCAAATACCTCTTCCACATGAGCAGACCCATCACTAGCACTCCCCGTACACTTGTATTCTGTGTCATTACCCTCAGGAACCAACACACACACACATGCTGCTTCTCTCCCCTACCCTATGCCTCATGCTGCTGCCCTTAAGTCGGACGGGGTAGTGTGGAGGGTGGGGGGGGGGGGGGGGGGGGGGGGGGTGCTGAGGCCTAAAACAAATCCTTTTGGCCGGCTGCGGTGGAGCGCTGCCATGGGCCGTTTCCACTCACACATTCTGTCAGTCACTTTCCTCTCCCTGCCCTCTAGCCATGTGCACTGCATTTCATTAGTCTTAATTTTTGCTGACAAATGCTGGCCGCCATGCTGTGCACCCCCCCCCCCCCCCCCCCACACACACACACACACAAACCCCAAAGCGTGGCCAGATCTAGATCTGCCTCACAAATGAGCCTTCTCTGCTTCCACCACATGTCTGATTGCTGTCCGAGTCGAGCGGATACACGGCACACGCTGGGCACTTAAATGAACCGCACAAGTAACGATTGTGTTTGTCATGAATTGAAAATTTGGACAGAAAATTCACGGAAACCGTATCCTCAGAAGGATGTTGGGAGATTGAACAACACACAAAAGGGGGACTGAGGTTTCATCACCCATTCTGCCTGTTTTGTCGTTGAGCTCAGATGTTCTCGGGTTGTTTGGCAAAGATTACAAACTTCAGACCATCCTGCTGGACTTCTGAGTCAGAAATGCTAGATCCAAGTTTCGTTTCGTTAAACTAAAAGCTATGGGTGTCTTTTTCTTGCATGTTTCAGTGACGTCCATCTTGTTTTCAATTTACAGGAAGTAAACATATCACCTCTGGTTTCCTTTGGTGTTATCTTTTTGTGACTCGATGTTTTGCGCTTTTGTTTAATTATTCAAAATGCATGTGGTGCATTTTATACAGAAGGTCAAGCACTGAGAACATGAAATGTGTTGCAATCAAGGGGCAATCTCCACCTGCCAAAAGTGAAGTCAATGCGGAAGAGACAAAACATTGCAGTTCCCCCCTCATCCACTAGAGGCTGGATTCAGGTTGGAGCAGGCTCCCATTGACTCCTATGTTTAAAATGTTGACTTCACAGCAGGAATAAACTTATTTAGTAGGTCAAGTTTATCGTCACGACAACTCTGAGGGCAGTGAATGTTAGTGTAACTCATCCGTTTAGATGTAATTAAAGCTTGACGTTGTGAAAACGTAGGGGTGTGTCCTTTTGATTGACAGATAGTAGGTGTCAGCGCTAGCGTTTTGCCCTCCTGCTTGCTTTAGGGAAGGCTTCAGCTTTTGCCTCACAGAGTACGTTTACATGCAGCCAATATCCGGGTTATGATCGGGTTAAGGTCAGTATTCGGGTTTCTGAGTTGATCAGAATAACCCGTTTACAAGCATAAATAGAAAGAGTTACCCCTAACTTGCATAACCCGATTTAAATGCGGACGTTGGGGTAGCGTCAGGACGTGTGGACTACGTCTTGCGTCATTTCCGGTTCTTCTTGTTCCGGTATCCGTGAAAACAACAACATTTTTCCCAGTTCGGAAGAGATAGCGACCGCGTTTGTTTGCGCTTTAGTTTCCTCGTCACTCAAAGTGTGGTGCTGTGCCGCGACTCGCCATGTTGCTCCCAACTTGTTGTTTACTTCCGGAGTTCTGGCGCATACAAGACGTCTCGCTACTCAAAAGACCAAGATCCCTTGCGAACAGAGCATGCGCAGAACACACGCTGTGATGGGGATATCCCGATATGCGTTTACACGACCAAACATTCGGGTTAGAAAAGGGTTACCCCAGGTGTAGTAACCGGGTTTTTGGCGGTGTTTACAAGGACCTGCGGAACCGGGTTATTGTGAATATTCGGGTTTTAAAAGGGTTACTGGCCGCATGTAAACGCACTGACAGTTAAAGTGACTCTACAGGTGACAGCATGGAGGGTTTGCCCATACTGTATACACAGTCACTGGTTTCAATGGACCCATCAACCATCCTGGATGACATTCAATGAGCTCCAGAGTCAGAATGAACTGTCAACTGGCCCAAAACTAATTCAAATGTGTTTTCCCTGGATCAGAAGAGAACAGTAAGTCTTAGTGAGACACATTTCCTATAACTTAGCCACCCACAGATGACTACCCAGACTAGATGTTAGATGTTTTATCTTTGAACATGCGACTTAAACCTGTCAACATGACCCCACACCTCCCTCATCCTTCTCTTCTCTGTTCTTAGTATTTCAACTGCACTGTCACTTTATCTCCCTCTAATCTCTCACCCCACTCCTCCTTCCCCCCATAATGGCTCAGGGTCCACCTGGAGAGAGGTGGGCTCTGATTGGACCCACTGATACACAGGTTTTAAGTTTGTCTTCATTTTTGGGTTTTGATTTGCCGTCTTCTTTGATGTGCAGTTTTGTATTCTATTGTAAGTTCATCCTTTTTTCTCTGTGTCAACACATGCAAGGGCACACAGACAGACAAACACACCCCTCCACTGGAGGCCATATAGTTTATCATCCATGCAGACACCCCTTCTGCTCCCACTTTGTCTTTGTGTCTGCAGTAAGTGGTGCACCTGTACAAGCTAGTACAAGGACCCATGCGTGAATGGATTATCACTCAGAATCTGAGCCTTACCTTTCGTAAAATTGTTGCATCAGCCACGCTGTTGTTGTTTAGCCTCACTAGTTCTGGTTATGCATCATAAAGTCAAGCTGCCATTAGATCACCTGAGTCACACAGGATCAAAATGACCTAAACATGTCGAGATGTCACACAGGCAGTGACATTCACAGTCAAAAACAAACCACACGTAGAGTGTGTCGTCCCCCCCCCCCCCCCCCCCCCCATTACACACTAAACCCAGCTCTCTAACCCAGATCACAGTTGTGTCACATGATTGCATCTCACAGACTGGCGGGCAAGCAGTCTCCAGCCACAACTAGAAATAGGTTAAACAGGCTAAAAATACCCAAAACATTAATAATTCAGCTTTTTTTTTGCAAACCTGTACCTCAGAAAAAATAGCACACTTCTCGCTGTGAAGTGGCTTAATGGGCGGAGTGTGCCTGTGGATTATTTTCGTATTTCGTGAGGCGTCTCCCCTGAAGACTGAGATTTATCCTGAGTGGTGGAAGGGGCGGGAAGGGAGATGAAGGGAGAGGGACTGCATTATAATGTCATCATCAGTGCTAATGTCAAAGATGGGGGTCACAAAACAGTCATCTGCTACTCCAGGCAGGTTGTGAACTTCTGGAAGTTAGCAGAGAGCTTTCTATCAAATCTAGTGACGATAAGTGAATCTAGAAACGCTTGGAGGAATTGGAAAGGATGCAAATGCAGAAAGTGTCTAAAAAACAACCAACTGATCATTAGGCTGAGAAAAATAATACTTTGATTTATAAAAAGTTGAAAATGTAAGCATGTAAGTTTACAGAGACAGATTTTTGGGTTGTTTGAAATAAATGATCATGAGGTTTTGATTGTGGCACAATTGTGCGATATTTCTATGGTGTAATATAGGTAAAATTATATATATATATATAGATAGATAGATAGATAGATAGATAGATAGATAGATAGATAGATAGATAGATAGATAGATAGATAGATAGATAGATAGATAGATAGATAGATAGATAGATAGATAGATAGATAGATAGATAGATAGATAGATAGATAGATAGATAGATACAGGGTTCCCACGCGTCCTGGAAAACCTGGAAAACCTGGAAAATGATAGTCCAATTTTCCAGTCATGGAAAACACATGGAAAATGGGGGGAATTGCAAAATGTCCTGGAAATTTTTGAGTTGTCCTGGAAAATAATTTTCCCTCCTTGTGGATAAACAAACGGATTATTGGGCAATATTGGGCTGCAGCGCTTCTCCTTTCATTTCTGCATCTAGCTGGCACAGTGCCCCACATGATGCTTCCAACCAATCAGATTGCATATTCCCCTTCAGTTCCAGTTCCACTTCTGTTTTTCTAACTGTCTTTTTTGCTAGATTTACAGATTTTTCACCCCTAGATTTATTTCCCCAAAGAAGGGCCAAAAGTAGCGACTCAGTTCACGAGTATTGCTTTATTGCAGTTTATAGAGTGAGAGGTTTTTCTCCTTCTCTCTGTTGAGTGACAAAGGAGCAGCGGAGAGCTTTTGTTTTTTTCACTCTGCATTGAGACGAGCGAACCTGACGAGAGCTTCAGGATAGCAACGGATAGCAGGTAGTCTACCGGACCCGCGCTCCACTCAGTAATTCATACTAGTTCTATCGTCCGACAACAGAAACAAAAATATGTGAATGAGAAAAATGTCATGAATTTGATTCTATCAAAAATACTAAGTATGTGCTCAGAGGACAGAGCCTCAGCTGTTCATACTGTTTTTAGCTAGCTACACAGACCGCAGCCAGGAGGCAGTGAGAACTGAAGACTGGCATGGTCGTTTGAACAAAGTTGTTAACGTAATTAAATTGAATTCAACACGGCTAAATTAATAACTAGAATGATTTTAAGTGGTAACTATATATTTATCATAGTAATGCTACGTACAGTCCAGACTAAAAAAGTAGCAAACAACTACAAGTACTTATCTCTGAGGTAGAAAAAAAAATTTTCTCAGGTCCAATATGTCTGTGGTGTTAGCGGGAGATATTAGCCTAGTCATCTACCCTGAATCTTGTTTCTGGATGACTGGACTAACCTAAAATGACCAATACTGGAACAACAAAATGCAGTTTAACATCCAACTATGTGAAATAAGCAGTAAAGTGTAATGTGGTGTGTACAGTAAGTATAATACATAGAATATGAAAGATATGAAAGAGCTAAGGTTTGAAAAGCAGGCCTAATTTATTGAATAAACAGTCAATATAAACAGTAACAATCTTTCAAAATATGTCTTTGTGTCCTTTATAGGCAGGAGAGTGTGATGTCAGGAAGACGGTGCAAATTCAAAACTTTTCAAAACTGGCTTTTTGCTAGCCCCAAGACTCTCTGCCTGTGTGTTGGGGTTTACCCCGGGGGACAAGAGGGTAGCTTCCCTGCGCCTTTGGGTCGGGGAACGGGTCCTGACTGTTGTTTGCGCTTATGGGCTAAATATCAGTTCAGAGTACCCACCCTTTTTGGAGTCCCTGGGATGAGTGCTAGATAGTGCTCCATCAGGGAACTCCATTGTCCTACTGGGGGACTTCAATGCTCACGTGGGCAACGACAGCATGACCTGGAGGGGTGTGATTGGAAGGAACGGCCCGCCTGATCTGAACTCGAGTGGTGTTTCATTATTGGACTTATGTGCAAGCCGCAGTTTGGCCATAACGAACACCATGTTCGAACATAAGGATGCCCATCGGTACACTTGGTACCAGGGCGGCAGCCTAGGTCGCAGGTCGATGATAGACTTTGTAGTCTTATCATCTGACCTACGGCCGTATGTTTTGGACACCCGAGTGAAGAGAGGAGCGGAGCTGTCAACTGATCACCACCTGGTGGTGAGTTTGATCAGATGGCAGGGGAAGATGCTACATAGACCTGGCAGACCCATACGCATAGTGAGTGTCTGCTGGGAACGCCTGGCAGAAGAACCTGTCAAGACGGTCTTCAACTCCCACCTCCGGCAGAGCTTTGACCATGTCCTGAGAGCAGTGGGGGACATTGACTCCGAGTGGGCCTTGTTCCACTCTGCGATTGTTGAGGCGGCTGCTGTTAGCTGTGGTCGCAAGGTGGCCGGTGCCAGTCATGGTGGCAACCCCCGTACCCGCTGGTGGACACCAGAGGTTCGGGGAGCCGTCAGGCTGAAGAAGGAGGTCTACAAGGCGTGGCTGGTCTGTGGGTCTCCGGAGACAGCAGACAGGTTCCGGATATCCAAGCGGGGTGCAGCAGTGGCAGTTGCCAAGGCAAAATCTCGGGCGTGGGAGGAGTTTGGTGAGGCCATGGAGAAAGACTATCAATCGGCTCCAAAGAGGTTCTGGCAAACTGTCCGGCGCCTCAGGAGAGGAAGGCAGCAACTCGCTCACACTGTTTACAGTGAGGATGGGGAGCTGCTGACGTAAACTGGGGCTATAGTCGGACGGTGGAAGGAATACTTAGAGGAACTCCTCAATCCCTCCTACGCGCATTCCGAGGAGGAAACAGAGCCAGGAGACCTGGAGATGGACTGTCCAATCTCAGGGGCAGAAGTTGCTGAGGTAGTCAAACAACTACACAGCGGCAGAGCCCCAGGGGTGGATGAGATTCGTCCTGGGTATCTCAAGGCTATGGATGTTGTAGGGCTGTCGTGGTTGACAAGTCTCTGCAACATTGCGTGGTAATCAGGGGCAGTTCCTGTGGAGTGGCAGACTGGGGTGTGGTGGTCCCCATCTTTTAGAAGGGTGACCTGAGGGTGTGTTCCAACTATAGGGGGATCACACTCCTAAGCCTCCCTGGAAAAAGTCTACTCCAAGGTACTGGAGAGGAGGGTCCGATCGATAGTTGAATCTTAGATTGAGGAGGAGCAGTGTGGTTTTCGTCCTGGCCGTGGAACTGTGGACCAGCTCTATACCCTTGCAAGGGTGATGGAGGGGGCATGGGAGTTTGCCCAACCAATCCACATATGTTTTGTGGATTTGGAGAAGGCTTATGACCGTGTCCCCAGGGGCTCTCTGTGGGGGACGCTCCAGAAGTATGGGGTGGGTGGCTTACTGTTAAGGACCATTCAGTCCCTTTACCAGAGGAGCGTAAGTTAGGTCCACATAGCTGGTAGTAAGTTGGACCTGTTCCCGGTGAGGGTTGGACTCCGCCAGGGCTGCCCTTTGTCACCGGTTCTGTTCATTACCTTTATGGACAGAATTTCTAGGCGCAGCCATGGTGTGGAGTGTGTCGAGTTTGGTGGCAGGAGAATCTTGTCTTTGCTTTTTGCAGATGATGTGGTCCTCCTAGCTTCATCCAGCTCTGACCTTCAGCTCTTGCTGGGTAGGTTCGCGGCCGAGTGTGAAGCGGCTGGGATGAGGATCAGCACCTCCAAATCTGAGACCATGGTTCTCAACCGGAAAAGGGTGGCTTGCCAACTCCAGGTCGGGAGAGAGGTCCTACCTCAAGTGGAGGAGTTTAAGTATCTTGGGGTTTTGTTCACAAGTGAGGGTAGGAGGGATCGGGAGATTGACAGGCGGATTGGTTCAGCATCTGCAGTGATGCGGACGTTGAGCCGATCTGTCGTGGTGAAGAGGGAGCTGAGCCAGAAAGCCAGGCTCTCGATTTACCGGTCAATCTACGTCCCAATCCTCACCTATGGTCATGAGCTTTGGGTAATAAACGAAAGAACGAGATCGAGGATACAAGTGGCCGAAATGAGTTTCCTCCGTAGAGTGGCCGGGCTCAGCCTTAGAGATAGGGTGAGGAGCTCGTACATTCGGGAGGGACTCAGAGTAGAACTGCTGCGCCTCCGGATCGAAAGGAGTCAATTGAGGTGGTTTGGGCATCTGGTCAGGATGCCTCCTGGACGCCTCCCTGGGGAGGAGTTTCGGGCATGTCCTGCCGGCAGGAGGCCCCCGGGTCGACGCAGGACACGTTGGAGAGGTTACGTCTCCAATCTGGTCCGGGAACGCCTTGGGGTCCTGCCGGAGGAGCTGGTGGAGGTGGCCGGGGAGAGGACGGTCTGGAGCTCCCTAGTTGGGATGCTGCCCCCGCGACCCGGACCCGGATAAGCGGAGGAAGATGATGACGATTTCAATCAGCACAGTGAATTAACCTGGTTCAGTTGCTGAGCAGAACAAAAACATGACATGGAGATGACTTGGTGATGCCACAATGTCACATCTCTGGTATGAACTAAAGTAGAGAATAACTTCTGTTTTAGTTGTGTTGCATTGTAAGTAGAGGAAAGCAGGTGGGATTGTGAAAGACAAAAATATTTCCACAACTATATTGTCAAAATAACGGTATAGGTAGGTACAATATCATATATGTTTCTAAATATATCGGGATATCGGCAAACCGTAGTTATGATAACTTGACTTGTACACTGAAAAAGTCTTGAAAATGTCCTGGAAAAGTCCTGGAAAATAATTTCAAGAAAAGAGTGGGAACCCTGAGATAGATAGATAGATAGATAGATAGATAGATAGATAGATAGATAGATAGATAGATAGATAGATAGATAGATAGATAGATAGATAGATAGATAGATAGATAGATAGATAGATAGATAGATAGATAGATAGATAGATAGATAGATAGATAGATAGATAGATAGATAGATAGATAGATGATAGATAGATAGATAGATAGATAGATAGATAGATAGATAGATAGATAGATAGATGATAGATAGATAGATAGATAGATAGATAGATAGATAGATAGATAGATAGATAGATAGATAGATAGATAGATGATAGATAGATAGATAGATAGATAGATAGATAGATAGATAGATAGATAGATAGATAGATAGATAGATAGATGATGGATGGATGGATGGATGGATGGATGGATGGATGGATGGATGGATGGATAGATGGATAGATAGATAGATAGATAGATAGATAGATAGATTATAGATAGATAGATAGATAGATAGATAGATAGATAGATAGATAGATAGATAGATAGATAGATAGATAGATAGATAGATAGATAGATGATAGATGGATAGATGGATAGATAGATAGATAGATAGATAGATAGATAGATAGATAGATAGATAGATAGATAGATAGATAGATAGATAGATAGATAGATAGATAGATAGAGGGGCGGATTTAGGACTGAAGAAGATCTGGGGCTTAACACACGCACGCGCACACACACTAGTCAACAACTTCATATATACAGTATATGTCTTGTACCACATAATTTTTAATCTGAAGCTATATATTAAGCATATTCAGGGCAGAGTATTGTTCCTGTTAGTGTTTAGTCTGAGATGATAGTAAATATTCCCTTTCTTTCTCCATCAACTTTACCTGATAGTAAGCTAACTTTAGGCAAACCAGCAGCACAACAAATATTTTCAAATAAGACTCACAAACCTGAGTCAACACCAGTCTCATCAAAGCTGGGGTTCTGTCGTTGTACTTTTTGTCAAAAAAACCTCCTTATGTCCATCTTCACTCATGCGTTTCAGGCAGAGACTGCAAAAGAAGCCAGCTGCTGAAGGGCTTCTTCTTCAGTGGTGGAGGCTCAGGCAGGCTGTATACAAACTACTGCCAGCTGCTCCCTCTCTGTTGGACTTTGGTACTGCACGTTACTTCCACGATTTAGATCCGGGGCTTTTCATGAAACATCCGGGGCTTCAGCCCAAGTAGCCGGGCCTAACACCGCCCCTGGATAGATATATGCCAACTAGGCATTTGAAGTACAAGTCCATGTTCCTGCTGTGAAAATCAGATGCACGAGCTTTAGGGCTCCGTGGGAAACCTTTTCACAATCTTTTGAAAATCTTGACCTTTTTTACTGCTACAGAAAAGAAGAAAAACATACCCAAGCACATCATTTCTGAGTGAGCAGCACATTTTAACTTATTTGAAGGGCCAAAGTCCCGGGACATGAAGACAACAAACTCATTATTTTAGCAAAATCAAAAACAGATCAGTAGCTGGTGTGCTTTGATGCCTGTGCACACAACATTAAGGCTAGAAAACATCAGTGAAAAAATAAATCAGTAAAATAATTGTGGCCACGTCAAATCTGATTAGCTGACTCATTTGCATAATTTTTAAGCATTTTGTTTTCAAATTTAGAATCATCCACCTGTTCTCATTTCCAAGAGGCCTATAAGGAAAGCCATTGTGCGTACTATTTGGGATTAAATGAAATGTTACGATGAAACCTATTTTCAGTGTTTCAGTAGGTGTTGTTTTATTCTCCAAAGACAGGTGCAGAGTGCAGATTTCACACCCCGTCCCAACTCTCCCCTCCTATTTCTTTATTTTTTCTCACAAAATACCCTTGAAATTCGGCCCCTTGAGGAGAACTGGGTTTCTTTAAATAAGTGGCACCTCCACCACACAGAAAAAGGCAGCTGAACAAAGCTGAGGTCTGCATCTGTTTGTATGTTTGTGTTAAAGAGGCACCAGAGGACCAGCAGCGAGGAGGAAGGTGAGAAAAAGGCAGAAGGTGGAAAACAAGCAAACTATGTGACAGTCACTGTGTGTTTTAGAGGATTTCCAGCACACCTGTTTAAGTGGCGTGATGGGTTAATGTGTTTGTGTGTGCAGATGGGTGTGTGTTTTAATGATGCGCTCAAGCAGTTCCCACAGGAGCACTTCAGCATAAAAGCTCTTTACTTTACGTACGAGACAGAATATGCCGATGCAGAATGCACATTAAAACACACACGTTTAACAAAAGCTGGTCCTCGCGTTATAGTAAAATTTGTCATGTGGAATGATACTACAGTGCAACGTATAATAACTACAATAAAAAGAACACTTTCTCATATGATAACATCAGCCTGTCCATGATATCACTTACTTCTTTCAAAGTTAAGTGGAAAGAAATGTGAACATTTTTCTTTAAAACTTATATTCGCTCATTTTTAAACAAATTTACTATAAATGAATATCTTGTGAGTCGTTTCCTGTGGAAAATAGCTCTGGCGTTCTTGTTTTAAAGTGACAGTGTGTCGTTTCCCTGGTGATATGGGGCAGTAGATACCTAAATCATTGCAAGCAAGCATTACTTTTGTGTTCAAGTCAGACCGTACCAACAGATAGCCGTCAGGGTCAAAAATCCTTGGTAGTGCAACCTCCAGCAAAATAAAAAGAATGTCATCACTTGCCTTTCATCACTTGCAATGAGGAAGAAGAAGAAGAATAAGAAGAAGAAGAAGAAGAAGAAGAAGAAGAAGAAAAAGAAGAAAAAGAAGAAGAAGAAGAAGAAGAAGAAGAAGAGATATTTTCTAAGCGCCTCTCAAGATAAAAATCACGAGGCGCTTCATGAGCGAAGAGGCAAATGTGTAAAAGAACAATGTTTATTAATGTTGAAAGTTTTGCAACCATTTGTTACAAATCAGTAAACGCAGTCTGTCCTCACGGGTTTTTGTAGAAGGAACCAAGGCAGGAGCGGTGTCGCCGTTGGACCCGCTCCCATGCGTTTTAGATCTGTTTTTATGGTTATATGTTATGAAACCGCCAATATTTTTCAACAACTGTGTATCTTGTAATTAATTTACAACATTTCAATGAATATTTCCAGAGATAATGGTAAAAACTACACATTGTCACTTTAAGAATTAAGAGTTAGTTGGAGGAGTGGGGAGCCGAAAACAGCAGCATTAGGAGATGTATTTCCTGTAATTCAGACATCTCACGTCTGATTGGCTAACAGCAACATGACTCTGCCACCGACTCTGTTTTCTTTGCAAGTTGATGCTTTATCTCCACAAATAACACAAGCCTGGAGGAGTTATGCTGTGTGGTGGAGTTGCTAATTTAAACATGTAGCTTCTACCAGCTGAGCTATCTCTGCTCTCTCCTGGGCGCTAAACCAAAAACAGCCATCCCCGTAGTGAGCCAAGATGGGTGAGTCCATGAATGCTAATTTACAGTATGATGTAGGTCTGTGTTGTTTTACTAATCCAAGCGTCTATTTACTTTTGGTGGCTAATGCAGGAAATAAACTATTTTCATGTTTAGCCTGCATGTTAAATTCAAACTATTTTAAATGGGAACTAGGCAGTTTTGGCTTGCTTTTAGCACCCCCTAGTGTTTGTTCATAGAACCGAAAGCAAAACTTACCTCCTAGGTGTGTGTTTGTCTTTTTAACACCTTAACCTAACAGCTGAAACCTCTCCCAGCCTTCCTTAGTGTCTAAAGGAGTGATTCACCACTAAATGAAACAAATCAGCTGTGTTGATGATATAAAACATGCAGGAAACTGGCTGGAAGCAGAATGCAGCACCAGGTATGTCAGCTCAATTTGTCCCAACAGAGCGGCCCACCAGTCTGAAGTTGCAAGTGGAATATTCTGGCCACAAGGCGCGATAGGGGCTGGATGGCCTGTGAAGGGTCATTTTAGCACATACTGGCTTGTTACGTGCCGTGCCCCTTTTGGCCACAAGATGGCCGCAGTGGCTTCTGCCTCGCCCGTCTCCCAGTCCCAGCTGTTGGGAATCATTAATCAGGGAGCAGCTGTTAAAAACTGCTCTCCTGCCCATAGTTCTGAGAAGGTCCTAGGGTAGTATAGACTTGGCTGAGTTTGTACTACTCTCTTCTCCTCGTTCGCTGTTGGTTTTGCTTGGTAGACTTGATATTTGACTCGTTTTGACATTCAGATTTGACATTAGATCGTTTGGCTATTTGACTTTGGACCGGCATTTTGACTTTGACTTTAGGATCTCCCCTTTTGAATATATATATATATATATATATATATATATATATATATATATATATTTATATAATTATTATTATTATTATTCTCGGTTGTCTTCCCACCCCCTTCTGGGGGTGGCGTTTTTTGTTTCTCCTTTTTTGAATATATTATTGGCTTTTAGGTTGGTTGTACATATTCCATTAATTTTTGTAATAAAATCCCTTATTTTTTTAGCGACACAGCACTCTGTTTATTGTTTATCCCACACAACAATTTTATTACTCCCCTCCTCATCTCTCTTAGAGAGCCGGGGACGTAATATGGCTCAAAATAACTGATTTAAAAATATGAAAATTTTGCATAGTATCTCTTTAAAAATGTCATGTATAAAGTGATTTCTCAGTGAACCTGCTCTTTACTATCCAACAGAATAAGAAATGTGATTATTGTACCTATCATGCACTCAGACACAAATAATACACAAAAAGCAAGCCATCCCTGTAACCCGGTGGCTAAATTCCAGCAAGTCCTCTCTCCGAAACCGCGAGGCCTCCAGTCCTGCCAGCACCGATTGGCTTCATGCTGACCGCTCGGCTCGGCTCGGCTCCTGCCCCCACTCGTCTCAATCGTGCACAGTACACAAACAACCGTGCAGCACACTGCATTCATATCCTGTCCACCTTCACAGGGTGTAGCATTGAATTATTCAGCCTTTGAAGCAGCCTGGCTAGCACAGGAGGAAGCCTTAGCTGCAGCTGATAAAACAATGGATTGCATGCACTTTTCTGGTAATGCGTGTTAATGCCTGCGTTTTAGTGCACACAAAGCCCAGTGAAAGAAAGGCATGTTAAGTAATAGTTTCATGACACAATAGGTTCACTTCCACAGCTTTGCTGTGCTCCTCAGTCTGCAAACATCCTGTCATGGTTCAGCTGAGCTGCTATCACAGGCCGCACAAACATACATACAAATAAATGGAATCTGTCATCTGCACAGGGACGTTCAAGCATCAAAGTGCACTCACCGGACTAACAGTGTGCAAAAGGAGAAAAAGTTAGCACGACGGTGAAAGCTGAGGAAGTTGAGACTGAGGCAATCAACAGGAGGAAGGCATCTACTTCCAAGTGTTGACTTTGCAGGAGCCCACACGTGAGCAGGAGAATAATCTCTCTGCTCCCATTGGGTTTTTAATGTGGGAACTATTACCATTAACCTGCCTCCTGAATCACTGCCAGCTGCTTACAGTCCCTCCAGGTCGAGAAGTACTAATACTGGAAGTGAATGTGTGCAGCAAACACATTTCAACCACTGCCTCTCTGAAACAATCACTGTTTTGCACAATAGTAGCACAGAAAAAGGGTGTTTCACCGTGCATAGACTTGCTGCAGTGCCTGGGAGTAGTCCTTGGATGTGGCAGATTTGAGGAGTGTCGGCGAGAGGACAGAGTTTGAGGAGAGTGGGGGTGTGAGGAATGGGGGGGGGGGGGGGGTGTGTGAAAGAAGCAGGATTTTGTCATGATGCTAAGCCGGGTGAAGTAAATCTCCTGCGGACTTGTGTAGAGAGCTGTGACACTCACGAGCAGCACCAGCTGTTGTAGGAAGCTCCACGGCGGGCCTGGATTCCATATGGGAACCATAAAATTTCACTTGGTTTCAGACAAAAGAGAGACGTTTGGGTTTTTAAACTCAACACATGCTCACACTCAAATATACAGCGGCACTTGTGGTTGCATAATATAAAGATGCAACAGAGTAGCAGAAAGCAGCACACAATTAATATATTTAGAGCTCGTGGGCGGCCTGTGATCACGACAAGCTGCCGTGTGCACATTTGTTCCACCTTTATACATAACTGTCTATATAGAGCTGGCTGCTTATGGCACACAGACACACATGCACACGCGCGCACACACACACACGCACGCACACACACACACACAACGACTAATAAAGCCAAGAAGCACACACCTGGTAAATTTTCAGAGTCCCTCCTTTTCTGGGGCCATTCTCATGTCAGGCACCACGAGGTTCCCATCACACCTCACTACAGGATTCTATATTTCACTTCAGTACACTTCCATTAGTCCATACTGCTCCTTTCAGCTGCTAATGTGTAATGAGGGGATGTGGATTATGATGTCCAAGAACACACTGTGATAGTGATGTGTGAATTTGTATGTGTGAGACAACACGTGTGCATTTAAAAGTGTCAGACATGGTCATACATGATGGATAACAAGCATTTACTAATGAAATTAACCCTCATGGCCCAGATTCAGTTGCTTTTTCTTGTTAATAAATTAATCAAATTTTTTCTTTTTCTATTCAGAGTATTTAATTAAACAGAAGTCACACTCACAATATATTTTGCTTCATAATTAATTCCCTAAAACTTTTTCACCCAACGAGGTTGTGGTTTGCTGCACTGAGAACAAACCTGTGGTGATCAAGAAGAAGATGAAGCTATTTAAACACATTACTGTTTAATAAGTGGAGTGAATCTAGGACGATTAGATTTTTTTATCTAAAGGAAATCCAGAAATTAACTTTTGAGCATTGTAACTTTTTAAAGATTTTAATGAATAACACTTTATTCTTTAATCTGGCTTTTCCTGAGCATATAGGATCCTTATGTATTCAAGTATATGTATTTATTTCCATTTTTTTTTGCATATTAATTTATGAAAGCTATGAATAAATGGCAAAAGTGTGTATGTCAGTTTGTCTTTCATTTCTTTTTTTGCTGGAATTTTTTTATATACAAAATTATAGTTTGTTTTTAATAATAATTCTACAAAATTACATGAAAAAACTACTTTAAAATTAGAATAAATAAAGTAAATGTACATTTGTTGTTATATACAGATGTTGTTTACATTGTTTCACGATCAAAATAAGGAAATAAAAAATGATTATTTTTGTTTATTTGTTCTTTTTTTACAGACTAATCAAAAACAGTGACAGATAAACAGAATCTTCATGTTGAAGGATTAGTGGTAAACTAGACGATAAGCCTGATGGAGACTGAACATGAACAATAGCCACTGAGTCATGTTTGTAGAAAGATCTAATGGAAAGACTACTTGTTGTTTACATCAAGTTAGCATCATAATTATATGCAAGTTTTTCCAAACAGTTGCAAAAATAAGATATTACTGGCAGAAATAAAAGCCTGTAAGGCTGATAGTGGTTATTTAAATAAAAAGACAAAACTAAAACTGGAATTGTAATGTAAGAGAAGTGGAATTGTAATGACAGACATCAGTGATCACCTGCCAATTTTTACAGTCTATCAAAATATTCGGATTAAATTTCAACATAAAGCGCAAAGACTAGTAAGGGATAGGTCACAAAACGCTATAAATGCACTAAAAAGAGACTTGGAACAACAAAACTGGGAAACAGTTTCTGTTAAAGATGTAAACATGGCTTGCAACTCCTTTTTAAGTATATTGTGCAAACAAAAAGACAAGGGATGAACAACCCATGGATGACAAAAGGGCTGCAAAATGCCTGTAAGAAAAATATACCTTATATAGATGCTCTCGTCTCGTCTCGTCTCGTCTTCCTCCGCTTATCCGGGTCCGGGTCGCGGGGGCAGCATCCCAACTAGGGAGCTCCAGGCCGTCCTCTCCCCGGCCTTGTCCACCAGCTCCTCCGGCAGGACCCCAAGGCGTTCCCGGACCAGATTGGAGATGTAACCTCTCCAACGTGTCCTGGGTCGACCCGGGGGCCTTCTGCCGGCAGGACATGCCCGAAACACCTCCCCGGGGAGGCGTCCAGGAGGCATCCTGACCAGATGCCCAAACCACCTCAACTGGCTCCTTTCGATCCGGAGGAGCAGCGGTTCTACTCCGAGTCCCTCCCGAATGTCCGAGCTCCTCACCCTATCTCTAAGGCTGAGCCCGGCCACCCTACGGAGGAAACTCATTTCGGCCGCTTGTATCCGCGATCTCGTTCTTTCGGTCATTACCCAAAGCTCATGACCATAGGTGAGGATTGGGACGTAGATCGACCGGTAAATCGAGAGCCTGGCTTTCTGGCTCAGCTCCCTCTTCCCCACGACAGATCGGCTCAGCGTCCGCATCACTGCAGACGCCGAACCAATCCGCCTGTCGATCTCCCGATCCCTCCTACCCTCACTCGTGAACAAGACCCCGAGATACTTAAACTCCTCCACTTGAGGTAGGACCTCTCCCCCGACCCGGAGGTGGCAAGCCACCCTTTTCCGGTCGAGAACCATGGTCTCAGATTTGGAGGTGCTGATCCTCATCCCAGCCGCTTCACATTCGGCCGCGAACCTACCCAGCAAGAGCTGAAGGTCAGAGCTGGATGAAGCTAGGAGGACCACATCATCCGCAAAAAGCAGAGACGAGATTCTCCTGCCACCAAACTCGACACACTCCACACCACGGCTGCGTCTAGAAATTCTGTCCATAAAAGTGATGAACAGAACCGGTGACAAAGGGCAGCCCTGGCGGAGTCCAACCCTCACTGGGAACAGGTCCGACTTACTACCGGCTATGCGGACCAAACTCACGCTCCTCTGGTAAAGGGACTGAATGGCCCTTAACAGAAAGCCACCCACCCCATACTCCTGGAGCGTCCCCCACAGGGTGCCCCTGGGGACACGGTCATAAGCCTTCTCCAAATCCACAAAACACATGTGGATTGGTTGGGCAAACTCCCATGCCCCCTCCATCACCCTTGCAAGGGTATAGAGCTGGTCCACAGTTCCACGGCCAGGACGAAAACCACATTGCTCCTCCTCTATCTGAGATTCAACTATCGATCGGACCCTCCTCTCCAGTACCTTGGCGTAGACCTTTCCAGGGAGGCTGAGGAGTGTGATCCCCCTATAGTTGGAACACACCCTCAGGTCACCCTTCTTAAAGATGGGGACCACCACCCCGGTCTGCCACTCCCTAGGAACTGCCCCCGATGACCACGCAATGTTGTAGAGACGTGTCAACCATGACAGCCCTACAACATCCATAGCCTTGAGATACCCAGGACGAACCTCATCCGCCCCCGGGGCTCCGCCGCTGTGTAGTTGTTTGACTACCTCAGCAACTTCTGCCCCCGAGATCGGACAGTCCATCCCCAGGCCTCCCAGCTCTGGTTCCTCCTCGGAATGCGCATTGGTGGGATTGAGGAGCTCCTCAAAGTATTCCTTCCACCGTCCGACTATAGCCTCAGTTGACGTCAGCAGCTCCCCATCCCCACTGTAAACAGTGTGAGCGAGTTGCTGCCTTCCTCTCCTGAGGCGCCGGACAGTTTGCCAGAACCTCTTTGGAGCCGATCGATAGTCTTTCTCCATGGCCTCACCAAACTCCTCCCACGCCCGAGATTTTGCCTCGGCAACTGCCACTGCTGCACCCCGCTTGGCTATCCGGTACCTGTCTGCTGCCTCCGGAGACCCACAGACCAGCCACGCCCTGTAGGCCTCCTTCTTCAGCCTGACGGCTCCCCGAACCTCTGGTGTCCACCAGCGGGTACGGGGGTTGCCACCACGACTGGCACCGGCCACCTTACGGCCACAGCTAGCAACAGCCGCCTCGACAATCGCAGAGTGGAACAAGGCCCACTCGGACTCAATGTCCCCCACTGCTCTCGGGACGTGGTCAAAGCTCTGCCGGAGGTGGGAGTTGAAGACCGTCTTGACAGGTTCTTCTGCCAGGCGTTCCCAGCAGACCCTCACTATGCGTTTGGGTCTGCCAGGTCTACGCGGCATGTTCCCTTGCCATCTGATCCAACTCACCACCAGGTGGTGATCAGTTGACAGCTCCGCCCCTCTCTTCACTCGGGTGTCCAAAACATACGGCCGCAGGTCAGATGATACGACTACAAAATCTATCATCGACCTGTGACCTAGGCTGCCCTGGTACCAAGTGTACCGGTGGGCATCCTTATGTTCGAACATAGGACCCCGGTAACCCTCCGGGCCGGGTACTCCGACTCTTCATTTTAACCGCCATATATAGATGCTTTTCAAAGCAAAGAACAAGTGAAGCAGAAAAAAGGTACAAAAAATGCAAGAATAAATTAGTTACAATAATAAGAAAACAAAAAAAAAGGATTATTATAGCAATTTATTAGACAAAAAAAAATATCACAGCAACTTGGGAAATACTAAATTGTGTAACAAAAAGAAATAAAACAGCTTCAACTGTTCCACAATACTTTGTAAATGGACAGTCGGAAATTAGTGAAACTAGCACAATAGTAAATGAATTTAACAGTTACTTTACTAAAGTGGGACCAAACTTAGCAAACAAAATTCCTACAATAACTAATTATAACATCAGTGGAAAAACAACAAGTAATAAAAATAGTATCCTTCTGAGTCAGTAACTAGCAATGAAATAAGAATCATTGTAAATAAATGCATCAATAAAAGAACTACTGACTGTAATGATCTAGACATAACATTAATAAAAAATATAATAGAAAATATCATCCATCCCTTCACTTACATATGTAATTTATCTTTTACAACAGGGACATTTCCAGATAACATGAACATAGCATAAGTCATACCAATGTACAAAAGTGGTGAAAAACACCCTTTTTCCGATTACAGACCAATATCCGTATTGTCGCAATTTTCAAAAATATTAGAAAAACTATTTATTACTAGGCTAGATGAATTCCTGATGAAAGAAAATATATTAAACTACAGTGAATGTGGTTTTAGAACTAATCATTCAACTTCCATGGCACTAAGGGAACTAACAGAAGAAATATCAGAAGTCATTGACAAAAAGAACTACTTAATAAGTAGTTTTATTGATTTAAAAAAAGAGTTTGATACAGTAGATCATGAATTTCTTCTTAAAAAAACTTAGTAAATATGGTATCAAAGCAATAGCTCTAAAATGGTTAACAAGTTATTTGAATGATAGGAAACAATATGTACAAATAAATGGCATTAAATCAAATCTATGTGATATTACTTGTGGGGAACCACAAGGGTCAGTACTGGGTCCGAAACTATTTATTATGTATATAAATGATATTGCCTCTATATCAAATATGTTAAAATGTATTCTATTTGCAGATGACACTACATTTTATTATGCAGGAGATAATGTCAAACAGATGATAGAAACAGTACAAACTGAGATAAAAAAATAAAATTATGGCTTGATGGGAATAAACTCATTAAACAATGATAAATCATGTTTCATGATATTTAGTAAATGTAACTCAAATGATACAAGTCTATTAAATATAGATTATATTAAAATTACAAGAGTAAAAGAATTAAAAATTTTGGGAGTTATAATCGATGAAAATGTATCTTGGAAGCCACATATAAACAATGTGAAAACTAAAATAGCTAAAACAATTGCAATGTTACATAGAGTAAAATGGTCACTGGATTATAACTTCCTATATTTATTATATAATTCACTTATTGCACCATATTTGAAATATTGTATAGAAATCTGGGGCACAACATATAAAACTTGTACAAATTCTATCTATATATTGCAAAAAAAAAGCAATAAGAATCATTACAAAGAGCAATTAAAGAGATCCATCTAACCTTTTATTCATAAAACAAAAACATTAAAATTCTATGACCTAGTGGACTACAATATTTCTAAATTTATGTATAATGCTAACAAAAAACCCTCCCTAAAAATTTACTTAGAAGATTTATAAAAGACAGAGTAAATATGAACTAAAAGGACATGAATTATTTACAATACCCAAGCACAGAATAATTATAAAGGAGCTCTGTGTCACTATATATGTAGATAAAATATGGAATAAGCTAGGTAATGTAATCAAGGACGCGGAAATGATATTTACTTTCAAAAAACTAGTTAAAAATGAAATACTGGAATCATATACGTGCAAATCAATTATATAAACAAATATATAAATAAATAAAGCTATAGAAGATGTGTGTAGGTATATTCATGTGTGTATGTACAAATATGTAAGTATGTTTGTGTATGTGTATATGTAGTGGATACGTGTGTATGTCTATATGTATATGTATATATGAAGTGTGTAAGACCATATGGGCATGCAATGCACTTTAATGTATATATGTATGAATAGGTATACATGCAAAAATAATTTAGCTTTTTAAATTATTATTACTATTAATTTTCTCTTTCTTCTTTACAAACTGAACTCAAGTTAGCTAACCAGTCGAGCAATTACTTTGTATAGGCTAACTTATAATTATTGTAATTTCATTGTAAAAATGTCATTTTAGTTAAAAAGGGGCAGATAACGTAAGTTTTCTTCTTTCAGTTCCCTTTTCATTTTCTTGGTTTGAGAAACCACATTTTATTTGATAGTATTGTTTTTTTTTTCCTATTTTAATAATAAATGAAATAAATTTAAAAAACACTTCTTTTTTGTTGGGATCAAAATCCCTTTTTTCTTGGATACTGTTGAACATCAGTCAGTTTTAGAGAAAAATCCCAGTTTCTTTGTAATACTACATGCCTTGAACAAGTCTTCTTATCTTTATTATAATTGAAATAATTTATTTCCTCATAAGTTTACACAAAAAGGATTACCTAAAATGAAAAAAGACAGAAGCCACCGCAGGTAGACATTTCCCAAAACGTCAAAAACAGACTTTTTTCTGACACCGTAGCCCCCACTACACAGCGAGCTCCGCTTCTATCCATGTGCCTTGCAGAGCACTAAAAGCTAATTGTCTTCTTACTCCCATAATTTCTGCATTTGTGGCCAATGCTCCACTCCACAACGCTGCTGTCACTTTTAACTAAAGGAGATGAGGAAAAATGAAACAAACCATTAGAAACCCTTAAGGGACTTTATGTTTGGTTGGTGTTTCATTTGCTGTAAAAACTCTTCTAGGCAATAAATTCCATAATGTTTGAAATCCTGATTAGTCGCCTTTACTACATTCTACAGCAATGACCATGCGTCCATGGAATCAGCAGCACGGCTAAATGCATCTGAAAATGACAGTCCTGACATCCCCAGTAATATTCTCCTGTTGCTGTCAGGTCTAAGGGAGTGACAGATGTAAGACTAGAGTCTGATTTACAACTCTGAGATTACTTGGGCATGCTTTAGAGTAACCAACCCCACCACACGGGTTGACCTTCAACAATCTCCTGCTTGAGCAATGGGACCAGGCTGCAGACTAGAATTATGATGAATCTCCCAAATGCTACTGTGGCCCCGTGTAACATGAAGAAATGGCTAGTAAGAGTTGTCTTTAAACATACTGCTGTACAATCATCTAAATCACATATGTCAGACTCGAGGCCCGCGGGCCAGATGCGGCCCGCGGAGCATTTTTATGTGGCCCGCGAGATAAATATAAAAAATATAGTAAAACTGGCCCACTGGCTGATTTTACCGCAAAGACTTCAACTCCCATGATGCTTTGCAGCGTCAGCGCGGAGCCGACGCGCCCCCTCCTTTGTGTTTTTTCCAATGCCTGCTGCCGGTGTCTGCAGCTCCGCTGTCTCGGACAAACTAAACACTCCTCTCACTCAGCGCTGAGTTCACTCAGCTGTTTTCTGACGTTGAAGCCGAGAAACGGAGATTCTAGCCGCTCAGTAATGTGTTCACGACTGAAAGAGAAAGTTTTCCAACTAACGTCCAGACAGAGCTGATATAACTCCAGCGAGCAGCGACACGCTCAAACCAGCACGACTCTGTGGCTGCTGTAGTTTTTATTTTTCCTCCCCGACACACAACAACGTGGTCAAGCTGCTCAGACATGTTCATCAGCACAAACCTATGTGAGCACCTGTTGTCATCTAATGTTGTCATTATTATGATGAAGTTGAACAAAACAACGGGAGTCTCCTCCTCAGCTCAGATCAACCCCATGATGCAGGTATCTGGCTGGAACAGGTGAGCATCACAGTGAACCAGTGGAGCAAACTGAGCTTTAAATATGTTGGGTTTTTTCTCTTTTTCTGCTCCAAAACATGAAAGTTAACAGGTGAGATGTTGCATTTTCATTTAAGATAAAATGGTATTTTTATTTTGTTGTTGGCCCGTGAGAAAAGATTTAAAAGATTTAAAGATTTAAAAGATTTTAAAATTGCTGATTATACCACAAGTAATGAATACCACTGATGCATTTTATTTAAAACTGACTTGCTCGTGTGTAATTTGGTTATTCCACATTCAGTGTTAATGCAGAAATAAGTTTGTTTCCAAATTTAAAGGTTCGAAATTGCATAAATGTTGATAAAGAAAATGTGCAAATTTGCCGTCACTTTTTCAAAAAATATTAAGCTTGGCCCTCGACTCCATCCCAGAGTTTCATTTCGGCCCCGTGTGAGTTTGAGTTTGACACCCCTGTTCTAAATGATAAATGACCCACACTCGTATAGCGCCTTTCAGAGTCAGAGAACTCCAAAGCACTTTACACTACAGTGAATCAGTCATCCATTCACACACACATTCACACACTGAATATGATGATGAGCTACAATGTAGCCGCAGCTGCCCTAGGGCACACTGACAGAGGCGAGGCTGCCGAGCACAGGCGCCTCCAGTCCTTCCGACCACCACCATCTAAATCACCAAGCAGCTCAAAACAAAATGAAAACCTTGAGGAAAATAATGCTGGACCATTAGTAGGATCTGTCCTCACAGGTAGCCATGTTGATTTTTCCATTGATTCAATTTGCATAGGATTTATGGGCAAACATAAAACATTTGACCAAAAACTAATTTCCTTTCGTATTTTTTAAATGTTTTTGGCAGATTGCACATAGTGAATTGTTTACATTTACTTTGTTCAAAAGATAGGCAAGGCAGAGAAGACATATTCAGATCCATTAGAGCAAACACAAGGGTTGAACTTTCACACCTAAAATACTAAAAACACATTAAATATAAAGAAGTTCATATGGGAGCAGGCTGATGTCCAAATGCATGGTTTTGTTTCTGTTGAGGTTTTCATTTGTGAACTCTGAGGAAGCGTCAGAGTTTCCAGAGCAGCTTTTGTGTGTGGAGTTAATCATTTGCAATAAGTCCAGCAATATTCTGGTGTTTCGGCACCAACTGCATTCAGGCATTAAATGTTAGCTATGGATGAGTAACGGCACAGATGAAAACCCCCAACAAAACAGCAAGATCGTGGGGGTTTATGACAAAATGTGGACATTAATAACGAAAATAACATCTCTGAAGAGTTCCTAGTTTACATTAATTAAACCATAGCCCCTGGCAAAGTGCATATCAAGCAGGATTTGCAAACAAACAAGTGGCAAAACTACTTACCGTCAAGCAGAGAAGCAACGGGGTCATATTGCTAAAGATTTAAAGAGAATGGAGGTGCAAGAGAAGAAGACACAAGGAGCTGTGGGAGGCAGACAAACTAACACCAGATGCAGCATTTCACTTTATCATATCGTTAATATTTTCTCTCTATATTTTCGTGTTGCTCCATTTAAATAAATCAGGCCTATAGGACTTTGAGCGCCACTGGCATGCTACAAAAGTTGTGCGTAGCGAGTGTTGTATTTGTGTGTGGCTGCAGCTCGGAGCATTAGTGCTTGTATGTGTGAGTAGAGTTGAAGGGAACAGCAGAGCAGCCCCAGCCTGACACCCATCAACGTCTGGCTGTTACATTTATATGACACGCTCTGTCTCAGGGAGAGAAGCCACAGTGGAACAGTGGGAATGGAGGGGAGGACAGGAGAACACGAAATGGACAGGATGGGGGTGAGGGGTGTAGAAACTGAGATGTAGAAGGAAGGAAACTCGCTTTCTTACTAGTGATACATGCCAACTTTCACTTTTAATGAATGCTGCTCTCTCAAACGATGAAGCCCGCATAAAGGTCAGCTTACAAGGAAGAACTCTGTTCATATTAGATTAAATGACCTCTTTGCTCACACTAAGCATGTCTGTTTAAAAACTCCAATCAGAGTATTGCTTGGTTGTCTGTGCCTCTCTCAGACCACAGCTAAAGACTGCAGGTAGCATTTGTAGAATCTGGTCCAAATCAGCCAGAATGTTTTGCACAAACCAGGAGATTGCCGTATCCAAAAAGGCAGTATGTAGTTTTTACCTTTAATCTCTGAAAATAACCATCCAAATGTTGTTGAAAATGAATAAAATGATGTCCAGTCATTGAAAAACATTGACAGCTTCATAACATAAAACCATTAAAATAGGGTCTAATTTACATAGTGAGCGGGTCTAACGACTTTCGGGATGCCATGTTAGACGCAATGCTTCCTTCCGGATGGCTCGGGCTATGCCTGTCGATGACGTCACTTTAGATAATTGGCTGGATATATGACTTTACAACAATACCACCTTCGAAAACATTTGGGCAGTTAGAAACATGAATTTAATAACAAAACTGCTTAACTCTTTCCAAAACCTATGAGAAAGAACAGAATTTAAAAAGAGATGCAATATATTTTGGACTTGTGATATTGCCGTAGTATAATGATGTCATCAGCAGGCACAGCCCCTGGAGCAGATCGGGTATAGTGTCAGAAAACTAGCATCGGCATTGCATTCTCTTGATGGAATTAACTGAAGTCTGAAGATCAGGCCAAGGTTGCATGCCTTCTGCTCCCCAGGTAACAACATTTACTGTAATGTTTTGTAAGCTAGCGATAGTCACTGCGATATGGTGTAAAACTACCCTTAAATGTATGCACTGCCCCTAGCTCCAGTAAACTACACACCGCCACTTTAAAAAAAACCTAACTGTTGATTTAAAGGTGCATTATGTGGAAATGAAGTAAAAAATAACATCTTGTGGTGAAATGTGGTTACTGCAACCACCTTGAATAACTCTGGAGCTTTTTGCCGGCCATTGTCAAATTACAATTGTCGGTGCTGCAGTGTTTGTTCGCAGGAGACACGACATCCCCACACTCACTGATGGTAAACAGTAGTTCCTTTGTACTGAAATGAGAAAAAAAAACTCACAATCCCCGCAGCCCTCTGGATATAAACTCTGTTTCAGTTTAACATTATTTTCAAAATGACTGAAACATTAGATTTTGGGGGGATTTTCTCACAGAAAAATAAAATTATTCATACATACTGCACTTTTAACCAATGGCCAAGATATGATAACTAAAAATGTGTTTGATTTTCCATTGAAAGAGGAGTTGGCATTGCTCATATGGGAGGCAAGACAAGTTTTCCTTTTCTCTCTGGAGCTGCAGGGAAGCTTTCTGAAGGACAACATACCATCAAAGGATGATTTTCACCTGGATGTTAATTTTATTGTGGATAGAAACACTGAAATGACACTAAAGTCATGTTCTCGTGTGCACTTCTACACAAAGGCAGGGGCTTTTCTGGAAGTTCATTTATTTGGGTTTTCAGGAGTTAAATATACACAATTTACTTGTTTATTTTTTAATCCATGCCTATAAATGTGACAGTGTGAGCGTCATGTCACAGTGTCCCGATTGACCATGCGCCCTGGCTACATGGCCAAGGGGATGTCCCTTTCGCTGACTGGTTAGCACGCGTGACTCTCACCCGGGAGTCTGGGGATCGAATCCCATCCGGACCCTCATTACTCCACCTTGCCACACAAAGCATGGCACCTTGTGCTTGTACATAAGGCCAATCACAAAACACTTAGGTCATCTGGATTAGTCACAGCCTTGTCAAAAATGATTCCCCTCATGATGGAAAAGCTCCTAATAAGTAATAAGAGCTAAAATGAGCCATGGAATATTCTTTTCAAACAGAATGAAGCTGATGTTACTAAAGAAATACAAAAAACAAAGGTTTGGAAAAGACGTACAGCTGGATTTTCATCTCAGATGACGACTTGTTCACAAGAACCGGGTGTGTTGTCTATTTACTATACAATCACATGAATTCTGACACTCAGATTCTAAGAGAAAATGTGTTTTATGTCTTCGTCCTAATTAATCAAATGCAATGCATAAAAGCAGAGAGATGCCCTCTAGCCTCCCGCTTGGCAAATTTTGCAGGATACATAAAACAACTGAAAATATGTAAAACGTTTTTAGTTGCGTTTACTTTCTTAATCTCAAGCAAGTGCCTTTTGGCTGGAAATGTCAGGGCCTTAGTCTTCTATCTGGGGGTGTTTTGGATAATTTGGTTATAGATGTTTACAAATGCAACTTAGTCTGATCGCCATGCTGCTCCTGTTAAGTCCCTTTTACCCACTTGTCTTTCCTTCGACACTACCAGAGCCTTGATCAGAATATTACATAGATGTATTTTACAACATAAATCAAGAGCAAACTAAATTTTTAAATTAAAATTTTAAACCATTCAACTCTTATTCTGTTTGCTCGGCTTCACGGAGATTGAGGCTTTTCTATTTCTGTCATTTCATTCTGTTGGTTAAAAGGTGTGATGCAGAAAAAGTCTGATCAATGCTTCAGAATATCCCCTTGAGACCAGACACATGAAAAAAGTTTAAACCCGGCCTTCAAAAGGCCACGCTATTGATTGAAAAGCTTTCCAAAGTGTTTTTCATCTCTGGGATTATAGGAGGAAAATGCCGGCTGTTGTGCAGCCCAGTGCAGATGGCACGGCTGACCACCATGGAGGGAAGGGAGGAAGAGTCAAAAGAGGAGGAAAAACAGACACACTCTTACCCCTGGCAGTGTTTTCTGTTCATGGAGGGCATTCTGGGCCTTGATGGCTGACTCACGGGCGCAGTAGGTGAGAAATGCACAACCTGAAACAGAAACGAGGCAGAAAAAACCCTGATTAGAATAGGAGGTGGATAATCTTAACTATTAAAGTACTAAAGGGGAACCGAGTAAAGGAAATAAAATACAAACCCCCCCTTTACTTCTCCCATGAAAAAAGATAAATCAATTTGTAATCATCCAAATGCATCTCAAAAGTTATCTCTGTTATTTGTCATATTTTGGATACAGAATGAAAAAAATCTTTACTTCTGTCACAACAGGAAAAAAAGAATGAGAAGGAAGGAAGGCACTGCAGCAAGGACTTTACTTTACTGCACAAAATGTCACCAATCAGCAGGTAAGACCTTTTTTTAAATATACACAGAATTTTAACTTTATACTTAAGAAAGGTAAAAAATAGGGGTGGGGATTTTTCGCATTAATTACGATTTTTAAATAGTTAGAAAAAAATAATGCATTAAAATGTACCCCTTTGAGCCCCAGCGTCCCCAATTCGGGGTCGAAAATGTTTAGCATCATAATTTATGACCTATATATCGATAACTATCATCAGGCTGTACCTGTAACAAAACAGTAGAGCCTGGACTGCAATACCATAAAAACTTTTTTATGTTCTCCAAGCACAACTAAAACAATATAATTAAGTAAATTGTGACAAATCGTTCTTCATAAAAGAGACATGAAATCTAGTTTTTTATTGTTATGTTTTCTAATTGGTAGAAATGAGGCAGGTAGCAAAACTTCCCCTGAACTCTGCGCTGCACCTCCACATATTAGTAATGCTCTGCTGCCACCTAGTGTTCAGTTCAGTGCACAACATGTACATTGTTCCTGGCCATTTTCACTTCATTAATAACCCATGTACTATTATTTACACATCCCAAAAAAATCCCACAATGTTTACTTTTACAATGAGACCAAAGTCATCAAGTAAACCTTGATTACAGAAATATACTGATTATAGTCTGGGTATGTCATGTGTACCTCATTAACATTACTTTAGATTTAAAAATAATTACTTGGGCACAAATTGTCTTGAACAATTAAATTGTAATTAATCAAGATTGGTTAATTAAAACGCCTTTAATTAATTAGATTTTTTTAATCTCAGCCTTAGTAAAATAAAGGGCATTTCATAGACTCCATAAAGTGAGCGGATCAATTTCAGACATTGAAAAATGTCACAATAAACATAATTAAAAAGCTAATTCTGAATGTAAGATGATATGAGTCACTGAAAACTTTGTCAACCTAGTTTGAAATTGACACCAAGTTTGTGGAAAATAGTAATGAAGCAGGACTTATAGAGCTTTTTTGTGTGTTTCAAGCGTGAGTGGAGACGAGGTGACAGAAATGAAATCTACAGCCATGTTGGTTTCCTCACTACGAATCTTCGTGGCAGCTGGAGAAGCAAAAGAAACAAGCGTGTGAGGAAAATACCGATGGGGGTAGCAGAAAAGTGGGAGAGAAGATCAGCTACCTAAGATGGTTTTCTAAATGCAACACCTCTCTTTATGAGTCTTTACTTTTCTTTTCTGCTTCCCCTTCAAACCTGGAGTTATTTAGGTTATAATCACACCTGCTTTGTTTGTCGTCATGTTCTCTTACTGTAGATAGTTAGCCTATAGCTTCTTTAGCCCATGACCAGACAGCAATCTAATTTAGGCTTAATTTATTCATAATGACTGAGCCACAGGCGAAATTTCAACAAAATCTCTTGCAAAGCAATCAATGGATGTTTATCCACATCTGTCAGTCAGCTGTACTCAAAACGACCATCCCAGCTAATCTTAGTCAATATTAACCAAAACAACAAAGCTGAAACTGTCAGTTGTTCTAGGATTGAATTGCAAGTGAAAGTAAATGAGAGCCATACTCTGAGATGCAAGCAGATTGTGAAAGATCTTGCAAAATCACAGGATGATGCCTGAATGTTTTTCCAAAACAGCTATAATTTCATTATTCCTCAACATAAGACTATTTAAATTTAAAACTCTTGCAAAAAAGCCTGAAGGTGATATGTATTTTTCAATAAATGCTAATCCTTTGATTCTTCATACATTTCTCAGCAACTCCTGACACTACGAAATGAATCTTTAAGAGTTTTTGGAAGGAAAATGATTAAAATATTCTAAAACTTGCAACAAACGACCGCTGATTTCTAACTCTGCAGGATGTCTGAAACTTGTGCTCCAAGCTGTTGATCTGTTTATGTTTTGACGTTGTATAAAATGAAAGTAAAAACTGAAATTTGCTTAAAATTATGAAGAAATTGTAAGCCTTTTGTAAATCAAGTCAACATTTAACCAGAACATCAACTACAGCATCAATAGACACACGTTGACGAAAAGCCGAGCACACACATATATCACATATCTGTACACACAATGGGAAGAGAAACAATAAGATGGAAGAAACCCATCCAGAGTGTCGAGGCAATCATTTTTCCCTGACTATGTGGATAAATAGATTTGCTTGTGTTCTATTAATGAGGTTCATGTGGGTTAGCGTGCATCATATTTCTGCCACTCTGAGGATGGTTTATTAGCAGCCACTGCATTCTGGATCTCATTTCATCAGCTAAATGTATTCGGTGGGTGGTGATGTATTAAGTGTCTTTACACGGACAATATTCCAATCCACTTTTCTCGTACAAGATCACTTTTAATCATCAGCGAACCATATTTTTTGTGCCTTAACACACTCTGCGTATGTCCTCACTGCAGCCTTGACAAGACTGTATCAAGAAGTCACCGATCCATCTACTGTCAGGGAAAATGTTTTTGTCAGAGAGAAAAGGAACTTGATTTTTCTTGCACACTGCCATGTGAAACCTGAAGAATTAGAAAAAAAATTCTTAATTTAACTCAGTAATTAAACTTGAAAGGGTAAACTAACATATGAGATAGATTTATTACATGCAACACCAGGTGTTAGAATTGTGATGATCATGGCTTACAGCTGATGAACACCCAATATTCATAATCGCAGACAATCAGAATACTTTCAAAAGGTTCAATTTTCTAGACTCAAAATGTCACATTTTAATCAGATAATGAATCCAAAACACCTGCAAAGGGTTCCCGAGCCTTTAGATGGTCTCTCAGTCTAAGATGAATTACTGAAATAAATGGGGTTTTTCACAGTTTTCTCATTTTTCCAGGTTCACCAGTAGGTACATTATTTACAATCGCTAATGTGTTCAGTAGAACTGTGACCTTTCAGGTCACAGGTTGTGACAATGATGTCATCATGCAGCCCTCTGCAAAGCCTCCTGTGTTCTGGCAACCATATCCTAATGATTTTCAATTGGCACCACCAAGTAAAGCTCTCAATTACTCACAGTGCTGTCAAACACAATGTCTTTCTATTTCCTGTGTCAAAATAATTACTAATACCGCAAAACGCTGAAAGTTTAGGAATGTTTGTTTTGTTAATGGGTGAGCGTAATCAGATGGAATGGCTTTCTTTTGGTTGTTGTTTTTCTCTCCGGGCTTGTTGTTGTTCGGTTTACTTGACAAATGCTGCCCCTGTCCCTGAATAAGAAGCAAGTATTTTGCATTGCAATCACCAAGACGATTTATTTGTTAATGTGTAATGCATAGGGCATTGAGAATAAATTAATAACAACCACAACACTGGGAAACAAAAGAGAAACATGAACTCCATTTAAATGTGATTCCATGCTCTTTAATGTATGGCTTAATAGGAATTTGCAGGCCACGGGCAAAAAAGCTTTAACAACTCCGTAATTGGAATCCAAACACGTACAAAATGCCAGTGCTGCATTGCATACCAAGTGTGTGTGTGTGTGTGTGTGTGTGTGTGTGTGTGTGTGTGTGTGTGTGTGTGTGTGTGTGTGTGTGTGTGTGTGTGTGTGTGTGTGTGTGTGTGTGTGTGTGTGTGTGTGTGTGTGTGTGTGTGGTTGGGGGGGTGCATGATGAAATTGTTTGAAACACAACAAAAAGCCACTGTAATCAAAGCCTGCTGACACAGCAATGGGGAAGCCTTCCCACTGAGAAGAGATGATCCTCTGCATCATCTGATGGAACGTGAGCACAGCTCAGGCTCATGCATTGATTTCAGCTCCAAAAAGAAGAAACTCTGTCGCTCCCTGCGAAGCTTCCCTCCTCTCTTCTTTTCAAACTTTTCCTCTGATCACCAATTACAACTCTGCATCTGCTCCCCTCTTTCCTAATGTTCAAGTTTTAAGTGTGCAATGTTTTCAGAAATAGGGATAGCTCTCGCCCTGTCAGCTCCACTAAACTGGCGTGTAATTAAAGACTGTGGGCTGTGGCGAGCGAGGCAAACGAAGAACGGGAAACAATTGTGAGGAAGCGTGTTCTTGCTTTGTTGGGTGTGTGTGCCGACTGGGTCGGTGAGCCACTTCTTCCTGCTCTTAGCTCACCTGTGAGAATTGCTTCTGAAGCTGACAAAAAACAGATATTACCATTTGGAGTGTGATGAGCATTACTCTGGATGTGTTTTGCCCCTTTTATTGTTCTACAGTTGGACAAGAAGATGGGGCAGAACTGAAAGAAACTTGAAACTTAATTAAGTTAAAAACACCAACAAAAATCAGTTTATTGACTCATTTGTTTTCTAATTGACCACAAACGTGCTAAACTGTGAAGTCAGCTCATAACATCTCATTTAAAACAAACAAACCAAAACAAAAATGACTTTATATAAGACGAGAATATTTAGAAGCAGCAGGACCAGGACTAAGGCAAGTTCTGAGACAAAAACAAATGTCATTAAAACAAATCAACAGTCCTTAAGTAGGTGATTACAGATGAGACACCGGTGTAATGTTTATATTGGAACAATTATTGGGATAAATATTTTACTCTATCAGGGTGTGTTCACTAACTCAGAGGTCAAGTTAAAAATTCCACATTTTTTCCAATCAACATTATTGTCTATAATATACAAACATTATATGTGGATAATGAGTAAACAGCATATTTTTCCAACTTAAATGGATATTTTACAACTTTTTCATATTTTTTAATCATTTTCTTTAGCCAATATGTGCTAAAATGACCCTTTACAGGATTAATGAAAGGCCACCCAGCCCCTATCGCCTCCTGTGGTCAGAAAATGCCACTTGCAACTTCAGACTGGCAGATCGCTTTGTTGGGACATAAAAACAACTGAGCTGACATACATAGTGCTGCAGTCTGCTTCCAGCATGTTTCCTGTATGTTTTAGATCATGAGCTGAATTGTTTAATTTACTGATGAGCCACTCCTGTAGACACTAAAGCCGGGCGTACACTGTGCGACTTTTTCACTCGTAGCACTCAGCTTCAGCTCAAACTGTACGATTTCCTCGCAGAGCAGATCTCACGAGCCAGGCGCTCACACTGCACGACCCAGTTCTCGCATGCGACCTGACTGCTCACACTGTACGTCTGGTAGCAACACGTCGGCCCTAAAAATATGCTAAAAATAGCAGTTTTAACTCAACACGTCAGACTTTTTTGTCTTGTTTCACCTGTTGTCCTTCGGGAGTGCTGCAGGAGGACACACAGGGATTTATGGGGGTTGGATGAGGAAAACGAAATAAAGAAAGTAAATCCGTGTTTTGTGATCAGTTTAATTTGACATGAACACGACAAACACGCTTTCTTGATAATCTTTGTGAGTAAAAAAACGTGTAGAAACAAAAACGAACAGCGTGTGTTATTAGGGAAATAGCGGGGAGCGGCGTTGATGCAGGATTGCGCATGCGCCGTGAGCGGTTCTGATACATTTTGGGTCGCAGCTGCTCGCAGCGCCGCTTCAACAGTGTGATACCCTCACGAGGGACGAGCGAAATATTAAACATGCCAGAAGTCCGTGCGACCTCACGACTGCTGATCGGCAGCTGGTCACATGGTGTTAATCGCCTCTCGTGACCACCTGTACACTACACGACCGCTCGGCGCAAAACTCGCCCCGATCTCGTGGATTCTCGCACGACTGGAAAATCGGCTCAAAAAAGTGAAAAAGTCGCACAGTGTACGCCCGGCTTAAGGAAGGCTGGACGACTTTCAGGTGTTAACAAGATGAATGAACGTTTTGCTTTCAGTTCTACAAATGGACACAAGGGAGTGCTAAAAGCAAAGTACCCTTCACAAACTGCAGCCATTTATTAGATGAGTCTGCCAATAACAACAGTTGAATATGAAATATGTACTGTTTAAATCTAAGCTTCACATGGTTTTGCATATATTTAATGTGAGTTTATTTTAGCTAACAGCTAAAACACTTTTCTCTGAACAAACCAGGAACAGCAAATAGCTCCGCGTTGGCATCGGTGAGTTTAGTGACCATCAGAGCGTGTTCAGCTAGCGCTTTTACAGATAAGATTAAATATCAAATACAGCATTCAGAAACTTCTCTGTAATTATTTTGTTTACTAGTATTTTTAGAACCTGTAGTATTTATTTCTACTTCTGAACAACACATTAAAAGAGTTTACTCTGAGCGTTGTCATTGAGGTGTGCTCTCCCATTTAGATCCGTTCTCACTAAGGTTTTTAGCAAGCTGGAAAACTGAACTAACAGTGATAGGAACAGATACATTTCACTAATACACAATATCAAACTGGACAGTTTTCTTGACAACATGAGCTGATGATGGTGATGGATGGTTAATGCAGACTCTCTGACTTGGCCTTGTCTGACTGCCTCGGCTTCTTCCTGTCGTGGCAGACACTTCATTATTTTATGATAAGTTGTCACTCTGTCTCTTATTCCGTAGGCTTTTCTGAACAGATATCTCATTTTGCCAAATGTTTTTTCAATGATTAACAACAGGTTAATGATGCTGTCTTGCTGGATTTCTCACATCAACCTAACACTCCGTTAGACTCATTTTATAAATTGATAGGAACTAATTTATGCATCTGATTAGTCTTCAACTAATTTTTGTTTATTGCTGTTAAGGTGCACAAAGGGAAATGGAGCGTACTGGAAGAGAGTGAACCAAACCAAATGAAAAGAGGTGATTTGATTAAAGGGGAACATGATCTTACGTCTTCATGGTGAGTTTCTTAACGGATGTTAAAGGAAAAACATTAAAAATGGTTCTTGTGCACAAGCAAAACCATCCCATGCACACAAAAAAAATGACAGGAAAAGGCTGTTCAAGGAGTATTCTGTGGCCACTGACATGTGAGGAATACTTCTGGTGCATACCAAACTATTTCCTCAGAAACCAAACAAGCCAACTGTCCTTATCTGATGATGTCCTTCAAAAACTTTTCTCAAATGGTGCAATCCAAATGTACAACACTTTTCTGTGGGTTGCAGAAACTTAACCCTCTACTCAGCACAAGAGAGATGTTGTATGGCCACAAGAATGTTTCTTATGAGCAGTGGTAATGTTTCTTGTGCACACAAAAAAAGTAATGTGTTTATTTTGTGTGCATTTTCTCTTGCACACTAGAAATTTTCTTGTGCATTCTACTTTCCCCAGTCTCCCGTCAGGGGTTTTGTGGTTCTTGAGCCCGCTTTGAGGATGGTTTTAGAGCATTGCAAGTCATTTAATTGCCTCTTTCAGCATCTCTTACCTACTTTAAACAAATGTTTTTCTTTTTTAATATTTTACCAACATCAACATTGTCACAGGAACAAGACATCATGGGCTGCAGTGTGGCACAGTTGGAAGGCCGCAGGTTTATCCTGAAAATCCTGTTTCTTTCCGAGGGGTAAAAACATGCATGTTTGGGTAAAACTGTAAGCTGCTTTGGATAAAAGCATCTGCAAAAGAAATAAACAGAAAGAGCGTTTTTTGTCATTTTTTTGTTCTCTTAAAGTGACAATGTGTAGTTTTTACCAGTAATCTTAAATGACTTCAAAGATGCCCAGTTGTTGAAAAACATTGGCAGTTTCATAATATATAACCATGAAAATCTGTTCTATAAGATATGGAGAGGGTCTAAGTCTCTGGGCGATGCCATATTGGATGCCATGTTTCCTTCTACGGAATCCCATGAGAACAAAATGCATTTACTGATGGTTCCAAATATTTCACCATTAATAAACATTGTTGTTTTACACATTTACCTCTTCACTCGTTGCCAGTGACGAAAGAGAATCAGATGTTCTTGTTATTTTGCCCTCCCAGGGATTTTTGACCCTAATGACCATCTGTTGGTAAGGTCTTATTTGAACACCAAAATAATGCTTGCTTGCAGTGATTTAGGTGTACTGCCCCCTATCGCCAAGGAAACTACAGACTGTCACTTTAACAACAAATATTTCTAACAACAAAACAGTTCAATATTAGCTCAGGGTTAAGTCACTTGAGGTGGTATATGATAGTCTGTGCCATTTTATTTTGCGCAGCCCCTTTAAGACACATAACTGTATCAAGCTTGAATGTCTGTGTTGGCTTTTAACTGTAAATGATAAATGACCCGCACTTGTATAGCACCTCTCAGAGTAAGGACTCTGAATTATGTGAATTATGAGAGTGATGTTATTATGTATATTATGCTAGTTTGGTTTGAGTTATTGTATTGCATTGTCTTGAATTATTGTATTTCTCCATTTTCTCTCGACTATCTTGATTTTTTATTTTCTTTAAATTTGTAACAAAAATTTTGAAAATGAGGTGGCACATCTGAAGGGGCTTATCCCTCTAAAATAAAATTATATAAATAATTGGCCTATATAAATCAAATTAATTATTGCCTCAGCAGCTGATAAATAAGATTATTTTCATTCACTTCCAAGTTAACAAGGTTGTTGGCTTCATATAATGGTTATAAAGTGCATCGTACCCTGCTGAAAAAACCAGCATATGGTGTTTTGGTGCTGGTATGCTGGTCCAGCATGCATACTAGACCAGCCTATGCAGGTCTTTCTGTATTTTTCAGCAGTTTACTCCAAAATAGACAAAAGTAAATGCAGATCAAAACGGGCTGGCCTGGTTTTGGGTACAACCTTTCTTTTCCTCTGTATCTGAATATCTTGCCTCCTCCGTTCTGTAGCATCCTGTTCCAATTGAATAATTTACCCCGGTGCATCATCAAACTGTGAACTCATCACTTTGGCATTTCCTTGGCCCTTAAGTGTGGCAGTGGCGTAACTCCCGAGAGCCAGTCCTGGCACCAATCACACCTGCTTCCTCACACATCATTTGCACTTTTTAGAAAATGCAATCACGTGAGATGGATTACTTGCTTACATCAGATATTGCCAGGTGGAGCTCCAAGGGAGCTTAAGTGAGAACAGAAGCTAAAGCGCACATATTCTCAATAATGAGACAATGTAATGATGACCTGAATGATTGCCAGTGTTGGAGGCAGGAGGTCCAGTGGTACAGATTGACCATAAGGTGGATAATCAGTCTAGATCTGTTTACACACTCAAACAAGAATGCCCCTGTTCAATGTGATAAAGGACAAAGAAGTTTAATAAAGAGGAACAGCTGAAGTTGGCAGGAACTTCACACACTGCACTCCGTCATTGCTCCAGGAACAATATTTTCTCTGCCCTGGCCAAATGGGCTTGTAATGATGGGATAATAAAAGCTGGAGCCTGGCATAACTTGTAAACCTTAATTAAACCAGACAGCCATCTTAAAGGAAGCCAGCAACTGTGCTCAATCAACATCTGCTGACCATGAATCCAGCCACAGCCCTCCATCATTCCTTCATCAGTCACCCTACCCCTTTATCTGCCGCATCAAGCTTCCAAACCCCTTCCATTTCTCTTTTCCGTACAGTACCCCATCCCATTATCCCATCACCTTGAGCAATAATCTGCGGGACGATGAATGCTGCAGAGCAACGAGGAGCATCAGCGTATATCACAAGGGCGAGAACTAGTCCCCTCACCCCACCGGTATCCTCACTGACCCCTAAGCAGGAGACCTCATCCATTGATTTGTTGCTACTTGCACACACAATCTACACTATCCTCCAAGAATCAGTCAAACAGATCCATAGGCTGCAGTGCATCCCAAAGGAGTTTTTGTGTGTCTATTTACAGGATGTATACATGATCATGTTTTAGCATGTAATGCCTAATGACTCCGACAAATGGAAGTAAATTTCATCTGAAGGCACTTTACATAATTCAGGATCGATATGGGGGCAAAGAAGTCATTGAGTGCGTTTACATGCAGCCAGTAACCCTTTTAAAACCCGAATATTCACAATAACCCGGTTGCGCACGGCCATGTAAACACCGCCAAAAACCTGGATATGCTCATAACCGGGTTTTTAAAAACCCGGTTACTACACCTGGGGTAACCCTTTTCTAACCCGAATGTTTGGTCGTGTAAACGCATATCAGGATATCCCCGTCAAAGCGTGTGTTCTGCGCATGCTCTGTTCGCAAGGAATCTTGGTCTTTTGAGTAGCGAGACGTCTTGTATGCGCCAGAACACCGGAAGTAAACAACAAGTTGGGAGCAACATGGCGAGTCGCGGTAAGAGCTGCTGGTGGGTCAATACCAGCACTAAAGTGCAAACAAACGCGGTCGCTATCTCTTCCAAACTGGGAAACATGTTGTTGTTTTCACGGATACCGGAACAAGAAGAAAGGGAAATGATGCATATTGCGTCTTGACGTTGTCCATACGTACTGACGCTACCCCAATGTCCGCATTTACATCAGGTTATGCAAGTTAGGGGTAACTCTTTCTATTTATGCTTGTAAACGGGTTATTCTGATCAACTCAGAAACCCGAATACCGACCTTAACCCGATCATAACCCGGATACTGGCTGCAAGTAAACGTATTCATTATAGGCGTGCAAGGAAACAGGCTTTGACACCTTCACACTTATGATCTATTGATTGGTGTTGAGGTAAAATAGTTCTCTCGGGCACACTTCAAGCTCAAGAGCTTTCTGTCAGAAGCTGACAGATGTAGTTTTAGCTACATGAGTCTGTTTAAAACTATTAGCATGTTCCTAAGATTGCTGTCAGGCAGCTTGTTCATTTTAGGAAGTATTGGTTGAAACAAACTTCTCATGCGCCACGTCAGCCAAAGCTCCTTCCATATGCAGCTTGATAACACTTCTAGTCCAGTTTTGCCTGAACAAGTCCATTGAATGATCGTTTGTGAACTCGTTCGTATTTTTTGTGAACATGAACTCGCTCAAGTTTTATCTGTTTGTCACTCTGGTGTTTGTGAATGGGCTCTCTCGCAGTTTGAGAACTTCAGATTTTCTTGGAGCTAAAGCTGGGCCTAACACATCCTGTTAACCTAAGATATTTTAAAGAGTAGACTCCACAAGCATGTGCCACCATAACGAGTAGCGGTCAACGCTGTGTCCACTCTTCAATGTCTTTGCTGTGAAAAATGAGACATTGTCAGACTTTTTGAGTGAGAGAACCGACTTTGGATGTGTTCCAGTAGATGTTTCCTTCTCTGAAGTTGGAATTCCCAGGTACCAAGTGCGACTGGAACATATCATTAATATGGGGAAACATCCAATCTTGAACACAAGTCACAGAATCTACAACTTTTCTTTTTCGTTGGGCATGTCAGAAAGTTCATTCACAAAAATTAGCACTTTGAGATGTATCCTTGTTTTCTACCTCAGCCTGGTTCCTTCCTCCTGGGACCCAAACTTGTATTCGGTGTGGTTTAAAAGAAAAAGCATGTCTAGGTGTTGCAGATTAGTCAATTGTAATTTACGGAAATAAAATTACAAAAATGAAAATACAATAAGTATAAAATTAAATAAAAAAGTTGTCAAAAATCCTAAAAAAGGAAAAACAACTTTTTTTCCAATGAAGTCAATATCAACTGTCTATAAATAATAACAAAACGTCTAAGTAGAAGAGAATAAATATTTCAAGTCCAAGGAGCCAATGTCCACATATGTGGACACAGGCAGAACACTGAAAACCCCTTTTTAAATCTTATTTCTGATAATAGTCAGTCACTCTGAGTTTTTCATGCAAGCTGAACATGAACATAGTCTCCTACATCTATCTCCTGCATTCGCTTCTGAATAAAAAATAGACGGTGGAATTCTTGGATTTTAAAACCTTGTAGATCTACGTCACACCTAACATCCGTGGACTCACCCATTTTGACTCACAACGGGGAAGGCTGTTCTTGGTTCATGGTCCAGGAAACAACAGAAAACATTTCGACTAGTAGAAGCTAACCATTAGCATTAGCAACTCCACCACATGGCAGACCTCCTTCGATTCAATTCAATTCAAAAATACTTTATTAATCCCAGAGGGAAATTGATTACTGTAGTAGCTTTCTTTCTTTCTTTCTTTCTTTATTGAACATGCATGCAAATCAATAGACAACCCAAAGCATTCAAAAAGTATCCAAAAAGAAACCCACACATATGTATATGCGTATATACACATACACACACACATATATATATATATATATATATATATATATATATATATACATATATATACATATACATATACACATGTAGAACATGTTCAATGGGAAGGGAACGAAGCTCTGGTAGCTTAGATAATCCCCCCCAAATCAAATTTCAAGAAAGACAAAACAAAAAAATATATATATTTTCCCTACACTGAGTGTCATTGCCATTTTCCTATAACATGTTTTATCCTCAATCACACAAACCAAATTTACATTTTCTCATGTTTCAACCCCCCCCCCCCCCCCCCCGCCATGTTCACAGCTCCCAGTTCACCAACAATAGACAATTACAATCAAATGCAACACCCTTACAACTTTTCCTCCTCCTCCATGTAATTGATTAGTATAATTTTTTTATACTTCTCTTTAAACTTATGCAATGAGGGACTTTGCTTTAGATCCTCACTTAGCTTATTCCAAACTCTTACACCCGTAACAGAAATACAAAATGACTTTATTGTTGTTCTAAAATATGTATGCCTAAAGTTAAGTTTGTATCTGAAATTATATACGTTATCTGGTTTTATAAATAGCATTAATAATTTGTGTGGTAATAATTTCCTATGCACTTTAAACATGAATGTTTCTGTATATAGCTGAATTAAATCTTTAAATTTTAGTATTTTAGAATATATAAATAACGGATTAGTGTGGTCTCTAAATCTAACATTGTGAACGACTCTCAGGGCTCTTTTCTGTATGATAGACAAGGGTACAATAGATGTTTTATAAGTGTTACCCCATACCTCTACACAGTAAATAAGATAGGGATAAATCAATGAATAATAAAGGACATGGAGTTATTTATAATCCAAGTACTGCCGAGCTTTATTCATAATGTAGATGCTTCTCGCAACCTTATTATATACATGTTTAATTTGTGGTTTCCAACTTAATTTATTATCAATTACTATTCCAAGGAACTTATGTTCTGTTACTTGCTCAATTTCACATCCATCTATTTGCAGCTTAACCTCAGTTTTATTAGCCATACCAAACAACATACATTTTGTTTTTGCTATATTTAAGGTAAGCTTATTTTCAATAAACCACTCTTTAATGACGCACATTTCAATTTGGACCATCCTTTCTAACTCGCTAATATTATCTCCTGCACAGAAAATAGTGGTATCATCGGCAAACAAAACAAATGTCAGTGTATTTGTTACATTACTCAAATCATTAATATATAATAAAAATAATTTTGGACCCAACACAGACCCCTGTGGTACTCCACAAACAATGTCCAACCATGTAGATGAACATTCTCCAAATTTCACAAACTGTCTCCTCTGTTGTAGATAGCTTGTCAACCAGCTCAACACTACACCCCTAATCCCATACCTCTCTACCTTTTCAAGTAACATTTTATGATTAACTGTATCAAAAGCCTTTTTTAAATCAATAAATATCCCTAGAACATGTTTCTTCTGATCAATTGACGTTGCAATTTCTTCCACAGAATGCACCAGAGCTAGTGATGTTGAACTATTCGGTCTAAATCCATACTGACAGTCTGAAATTATCTTGTATTTATCCAAAAATATTTCGAGTCGATTATTAAACAATTTTTCAAGAATCTTGGAAAATTGTGGAAGCAATGAAATTGGCCTATAGTTCGTAAATTGATGCTTATCCCCAGTTTTATATATTGGTATAACTTTTGCAACTTTCATAAATTTTGGGAATACACCTGATTGAAAAGACAAATTGCAAATATATGCAAGTGGTTTTGAAATTCCTTCTATCACCTTTTTTACCGTCATCATGTCAATGCCATGACTGTCAGTTGATGTTTTACCTTTACATGTTTTTACAATTTGTATTATTTCTTGTTCCTCTACAGCGGAAAGAAACATGTAATGAGGATTAGGTTTGATTTGTTTTAAGAATGGTATATGCGAGTTGAAGAGCTAGATATGTTTTCTGCCAATGACGGCCCTATATTTACAAAGAATTTATTAAAGCTATCAGCCACATCACCATAATCATGTTTTACAATACTGTTTTCAACAAAATATTTCGGAAATTTATCAATACCTAAATTTGGTCGAACTACATTAAATAATATTTTCCACACTTCTCTAATATCATGTTTAGCATTATTCAAACTTTTATAATAATACTCCTTTTTACATTTTCTTATTATATTGGTAAGCTTATTCTTATATATTTTATATTTATGTTCAGCTTCTGGAGTTTTTTTATTTATAAACAACCTGTACAAATTATTTTTCTTTTTGCAGGCACACTTTATCCCCTTCGTCATCCACGGTTGATTATCCCTTGTGTTTGAGCTACTACATTTTGTTAAGGGACAATTCTTATCATATAATGAAATAAATATTGTTACAAAGGTCTCATAAGCCTTGTCAACATCAGTTTGCTGGTACACTTCCTCCCATGTCCGTCTTATCAATTCGTTCTTGAAGGCATTAGTTGTATTAACTGTTCGTATGCGTCTGTACCTTATACTATTACCTGGATTATTATTCCTATAATTATCATCATAAATTATAAAACTCAGCTCAGAATAATAATAGGCGTGTGTTATTAGTGGAAATAAAACATCAACATTGCAGAGCAAACAGAGTCAGTGGTAGAGTTATGTTTCTGTTAGCCAATCGGCAAGATGTCAAATATCAGGAAATAAGACTTCAAATCCTGCTGTCCAAAGCTCAGCTTTGATGTGGCTCACTTCTAGTTACTGAAACTTGTGCACCAGAGCTTTGTTTTCCCTGAGAATGATTTACAAGACATTCATTCCTACTGGAGACCACTGCAAATGTATTTATTACTGATCACACCATTCTCATTTAAAATGCAAACAGTAAGTTTGTCCTCATGTTATTGAGATTATACAGTAGAGGTAAAAGCTGCAAACCGTGTCTAAAGGGAACAGGTGACATAAATGGGAAAATCCCCATTTTCTGAGGGTAATAGCTTACCACAACATATTGAAAAACAGAACAATGAACTGTGAATATTGAACTACGTATTGAACTAGTTCCTTTTAAAATGTATGCACTGAACTTTGAACATGTTTAAAACAAAGATTCCCAACACTATGCCTGTCCCTTTGGCATCATCCACCTTATACCATTAAAGCAATGGCCTGATCTATAAAGACATCTACAGCCTGAGATCCTGGATGAGCAGGCTAATTGACACTGTTAATGGAGGGAGTTTCTCGGGGCTGTAAATAATGTGGAGGTTCACACTTACTGCCCCCTGCTATGTTACTTTGGGGAGGTCAGCAAGAGTTTACCTGCCAAGTGCCGTCTCTAACAGCTCACCGTTCCTCCTTCGCTCCAAGTCGGCCCCAGCCAAGGGATTTACACAAATCAATAAAACTTTCACTAAGCCCTCGCCTGGTTCAAAGTCAGAAAACTGCATCTCCTCTTCATCATGAAGTGGAACAACCATTTACAAAAACAAATAGGATTACAAGAAACCAAGTAATAAAAACATTTTCACTTGACTCCACTGTGTGTCTCAAACTGTAACAGTAAAGCGCAAGGTCAGTGCAAGATGTTGAACTGAAGCAATGTGTTCTGATTATTAGCGTCCTAGCTGTCCTCTTCCCTGAGGTGAAAGAGATTCAAGCCTTTGAGGCAGATCAATTGATCTTTGCAAATCTACAATCAGAGATGACTGGCAGCTGCAAAACGACTGCCAAGCATCAGATTCTTTGTGTCTTTGATTTTACAAATTGAGAGTTACCTTTAAAAGATGCAGCTTCAAAGCCCCCTTTTTTTTTGGATGGACTTGTTGCAAAGAGAAGAGGAGGAAAGACACATCTTGTATACCTGTCACAAGTCTTCTGAAAGTTCTTCGTATTTTAGTCACAAAAGTAATTTCATCACTGTCAAACACAACTTAAGAGGAAATAATACCGCAAAAGTTCATATCTCTCTCAAAGGCCTTCTGTGTTGCTTTGTTTATCTCTATCTCTTGCAGCATCCATACTCTGCCAGAGAGACTACAGGTGTATGCTCCCACTGGAAACCTATTTCTGGCGGCAAGCCAGCTTCTACGTAAACCTTCTCTCCGGAACAAAATCAGGGTAAATGGTCGGATCAGTAAAGGAAGATAGGTCAGAAATAAAGCAATCATGTAGAGCCATAGTAAAGCTCCACATAACAGCCTGAAACACTCGGCCTTCCTGCTATTTTGGAATTTTGGGACTTTTTCACAACCAGTTTGTTCTTGAATAAAACCTAAAGGTGCATCTGTGCTAATGAAAAATCTGCTAAAATTACAGTTCAGGCCTTCATTCGGAATTTAAAACTACACGTTGTGCTCCCAATACATGGATTCATTTTTAACACCTCCACAAACCCAAATATCATCTGGTTTGCTTGCCCCAGCTCTCTGACCTTATTTATTTATCCCTCATGTTGTCAGTGGATCTGAAAAAGACTAATGATTACCTCTGAGTGTCTGTCTTGACAAGCTGGCACCAGGATGGATGGATGGATGGATGGATGGATGGATGGATGGATGGATGGATGGATGGATGGATGAGATCTGCCTAGGTAAAAATACAAAACAAGTTAAGTACGAAGAAGTCACACCTAATTTCTCAGCTAGGTGAATCGCTATGACCACACAAATGGTCTGCCATAGATGTGTCACAGTATATGTTACAGTAAATTACAAAACTGTTTGCCATTTTACACAAGAATGTGACGACCCTCGTCCCTTCAGTCCTCATTGTCATGTTTTTATCTGTGCCCTGGCCTCATCACTACTGAGCACTCAGCACCAGGGACAGTCCTGGAGTGGCTCACCCTCGCTCTGTGGAAATTCAGGACCCTGGAGAGAGGCACACCAGCAACAAAGGCAGCTGAACCAAATCAGCCAACATGCAGACCTGAGGACTTTAAAAGCAGAGGACAGCTTTCATTCAGGGAGATCCAGAATTAGTCTGTGATTCTCCTGCAATGGTTAAACTGTGGTTCTGTGCTCGTCTTGGAGCTATTTAGAGAATAGTCATTGTTCCTGCCTGACCTGGTTAAGGTGTTAAACAGAGTTGAAAGCTCTGGTTTTTGGTGTTTCTCCCCAGAGGAATTGTAAGCTGGGGATTTATGTTTTAGGTGTTTAACTATTCGACCGTAAGCCGTTTCGTAAGCTATTTTTAGCTTACGTTTTCAGTTATACACCTTTATTGCACCGTTCTCTGTTTTGCCTAATTTTTCCTAATTTTTGCCTTCAAGAGAAGGACTGCCTTTGTTAATAAATAATTTTACCTTTTACTCATCACCTCGTTATTTGCACCATTGCACCTATTTTCACTGTGTTTGTCCCCTCATCCTCCTGGACGGCCAGGAGGGGACCTGATGGGGACATAAAGGGGGCTCGTCCGGGATTTTTGCATTATGTTGTTAATATTTGTGTTAGATATTATTATGCCTGGCGAATAAATAGGTTTGTATATGTTAAGAGTGGTGTTTCTTATAGTTCAGAGAGTGTGGTGAGTGCCCTGGAGAGTTTTCTTTTGAGTGATCTCCTTGTTTGTGTTTCAGGCTCTACCCAGGTGAGCCCATTTAACTCAGACCATGATTTCGCTGAAGGAGTTTCTGCTTGCGCCGTCACGGGAAGCACTTGAGGCCTACCACAAGTGCGATCTGGTGGAGGTGGCTGCGCACCTTGATCTCCGTGGTAGCAGCAGAATGGCAAAGAAGGAATGAAAAGAAATTGTAATTTTCACTTTAAAAAGTAAGAATATGGTGCTCGATAAGGAGACTGAGGACTATGCCGTCCGTAACCCGCGTGCTGATGGCTACTCAGGAGATGATGACGGAGCCTGACCATCCACAATGTGTCCAGAGGAAATGGCTCACAGTTTCCAGACACTGCCAGCTGAAAGTAAGACTCCTCTTTCACCATTGACTATGCCTAAATATGATCCTGTTTCACCAGCACCTACTCCGAGTTCGCCGGAGCGCCTGAGACTACAAGTCCATTTGGCTTGGTTGAAGTACGAGGCAGAGGAGAAGGAAGAGCGCCAACAGATAGAAATGGAGCTGGAGATCCACCGAATGGATCTGGAGGCGGACACCAAGATTAAGCTAAGGCGACTTGAACTGGAGAGCCAGGCTTGGAGACAACAGGAGGTCTCTAAAGGAACTGTGCAGACTATGGAGCCACACAAGGAGAAAAGGTCGGAGGAGGAAACTACCCCTGGAGAGCGACAAAAGCTGGACATCAGTAAATGCATTGTGCTCGTGCCACCGTTTCGGGAGGCTGAGGTGGACAGCTACTTCCTGGGTTTTGAATAATAATGGTAATAACTGCTGAACCGGTTGTCCCGCCTTTACACAGAATATACTTGTCATGTGATTTAGCTCAAGGTTATTTTGATGTGGCTGTATGTCCGTCTTTGCCTGTTGCTGGAGTTACTCTTCTGCTTGGGAATGATGTGGCTGGACGAAATGTAGTCCCTCCGTTACAAGTCGTAAGTCACCCGGTTATTTTCTGCATGATGATGTGTTAATGCGGTTTTGGAACAATCCTGCTGCCAAAGGAGCACCTTGGGGTACTGTAAATCAAATAGTGAGTCATTTTAGGTACTGAAATAAAGTTATGGGTTTAGCTCATGAAAGTCAGTGGGCAGGACATTTAGGCATTAGAAAAACTTACAAAAACATCTTAGAACATTTCTTCTGGCCTGGGATGAAGCGGGATATTGCTGAATATTGTAAGTGTTGCCATATCTGTCAGATTTCCGGGAAACCAAATCAGCTGCCAGCCCCAGCACCTTTTCATCTAATTCCTGTAGTCGGGAATCATTTTGATACTGTTGTGGTAGATTGTGTAGGCCCATTGCCCAGAAGTAAATCTGGTAAGAGGTATCAATTAACCATTATGTGCACCTCTACCCATTTTCCAGAAGCCATTCCACTATCTTCAATAACAGCAAATGCAGTCACCCGCGCTTTAACCCACTATTTTTCATTGTTCGATTTGCCACGAGTTCTACAAACAGACCAAGGATCCAACTTCAAGTCAATCAATCAATCAATCAATCAATCAATCATCAATCATCAATCAATCAATCAATCAAATATACTTTATTAATCCCAGAGGGAAATTAGAGTTTCAGTACACACAATTCAGAGATCAGACATACATGGGCAAGACACATGACAAGAATTGGTGACTGTGGTCATTCGCAACCCTGAGTAGCGCTACCTTCATAGAGATAAGAGGGTTACATGAGGGTTGGTTCAGGTGGAGGGGAAAAAAGGTACTTCAGAGCTACCCTCCACCGAGAGTGCAGCTTTGCTCTGCAAAAAACCCCACCTCAGACAGATATGCAACAGACTTCAGACAACACAACATAAGTGTCCACTAGGTCGGGTGGTGGGTTTGGGACTATCCCCATTTCAGTTCCTGCAGCCACGATAAGCAGTGCATGTCACCTCAGTGTGGATAGGGGGAGGAGCATTGAGGGTTGGAGGGTTGCAGTGACCCTGGAACGTTTCAGCGGCCTTTCCGCAGTCCTGCCCAGGCTGGGATAGGAGACAGAGTTGAGTTGCCATAGCGACGGCACATTCCACATATCTTCTGAGGGGGGAGTTTTCAATGGAGCCTTGCAGGCTTAAGGGCGCCAGATTCCGATTAGAAATAGTTTTGTGGCCAGACAGAGATAATTTCCTCTCTGTCTTACAGTTTGTTGGTCCTCAACCTCTCAAAATCCCAATAATGGACATTAATCTATCCCAATCCATGCTGATTCATCAACTCTGTCCTTGATGGCATCCATCTTTTGTGCCAATAATGAATCTCGGCCAAAGTTCCAAGCTTACGGTTCATCTTGACAATTATGTGAGTCTGTGAATTCACAGCGCGGTGCAAACCATCTCTGAGCTCCGGGATCAGGTCAATATTCCTCGACAGCTTGTTAATTTTCCAGTAAGCCAGGTAGCCTCCAAGGCCAATGAGCAGGAAACCTGACCAACACCACAAATATCCACATGTCTTCAGAGACCTCCACAGACAGCTGAGATAAACAAATCAAATTCCACCGTTTCCAGGAGTCCATGATGTGTCCAACTGGGTCTGTCGCAGAGGTGCATCGGGGAGCCCCTTCTCCCATTCTCATTGTTGAAAAAATGTTATCAATCGCGTTGACAGACCAACTGACGAGATCCATTTGAGTGAATTTCAGTTTCCAGTTTCCAGAAAAAATGCAGAAGCAGCCGTGCACCCAGCACACACAGACAGGTAAAGGGCCTTGAGGATAAGATATGGAGGAGAGGAGGAAAAAAGTGTCTGCACCCTCCAAGAGCCGGAAAAAGCTTGTTTGGAAGTCGGAGCTGTTTAAGAAAGTGTCACAAATGCTGGGTGTCCATCACATAATGTCTGCCGCTTACCATCCGGATTGCAAAGGTGCATTAGAACGCTGGCACCAAACCTTCAAAAGCATGTTAAAGAAATACTGTTTAAGTTCAGGTCATCAGTGGGATGAGGGCATTCCCTTTTTACTATTTGCAGCCAGAGAGGGCCCCCAAGAATCTTTGGGGTTTAGCCCTGCTTCGGTCACACCCCACGGGGTCCCCTAAAAGCTCTAAAAGAACAGTTCCTGAGGATCCCAGAATCCAAAAAGGAGAAAGTGAATCAATACATTAAGATATTTCAGTGGCGCATCAAGCAAGCAAATCAGCAGGCTCAGGAGCACTTGAGTGAAACCCAAAAGGAAATGAAAACACGTTTTAATCGTAAAGCAGTGGCCGGGGAGCTTCACCCCGGTAATCAAATTCTAACGTTGAGTCCTTTTGTTGGAACTAACCTTTCATCTCAGTTTGACGGTCCTTTTGATGTTTTAAGAAAAATCAACAAGACTACTTATGGTATTTCCACTCCTCATCATTGCCTTAAGTCCCGGGCTTGTCATATTAACATGCTGAAGCTTTACCATTCCCCTCAGGCATCAACCACCAAGGTTTCTGAAGCTGTGGCGTGCGCAGCCGCATCCTTCACTCCTATCCTTGAGGAGGACATTCAACTAAAGCTAAAACCAGGTAATTGCCCCTGGCTAACAAATTATCTATCTTTAGTACAGCTACCAGACACCCTGGACCATTTGAACACCAAAGTTAAAAACGAACTGTTAGGTTTAATACAAGAGTATCCCTGTCTCTTTTCAGATGTGCCATCTCAGACCACTGTAGCTACTCATGACGTTGTTGTCAACCAGTCCAAACCCATTAAACAACAACCTTACAGAGCAAATGCTATTAAATGTGATCTTTTACAACAGTAAAGAGTATTTGTTAGAACATGGGTTAGCCGTGCCAAGCAGCAGTCCATGGATCTGGCCTTGTTTAATTGAGAAGAAGCCAGATGGCTCTTCTCCATTCATAACCGTTTACTGAAAAGTAAACTCGGTTACAGTACCTGATGCATACCCCTTGCCCAGAGTGGATGACTGTATTGATAGAATAGGAGATGCCTCATTCATAACAAAAATAAATTTATTGAAAGGTTACTGGCAGGTCCACTTAACTGCTGCTGCATCTGATATCTCTGCTTTTGTTACTCCAGACACGTTTCTGCAGCATACAGTGATGCCGTTTGGAATGCGGAATGCCCAGGCAACATTCCAGCAAATGATGAACTCTGTAACTTCCGGTTTATCACACTGTACCATTTACCTTGATGATATTGTGGTTCACACATCAACCTGGGAGGACCACATTGGTGATCTACGTGCCCCTTTTCAGTGTTTAGCTGATGCTCAACTCACCATCAACCTTGCCAAAAGCGAGTTCGTCAAAGCTACAGTCACGTATTTTGGCAAAGAAGTTGGACATGGGCAGGTTTGAATATTGCGGGATAAAATTCAGTCTGTCACAGAGTTCCCTAGGCCGAAAACGCATAGGGAATTGAAATGATTCATTGAGATGGTCGGCTACTACAGGTGTTTCTGTAAAAACTTTGCCAGTGTAGTTTCTCCACTAACCAATCTTTTGAGTCCTAAGGTACCATTTACTTGGGATGAAACCACACAGAAAGCGTTTGACACCTGTAAGCTTTTACTCAGCAGTGACCCCGTTTTAAAGGCCCCTGGCTTGACTAGGTCTTTTAAATTAGAAACAGATACAAGTGATGTAGAAGTTGGAGCCGTACTTCTACAAGAGGACGACGTGGGGATTGACCATCCCGTTGCCTACTATTGAAAGAAGTTTACTACACATCAAATGCATTATTCCACGGTTGAAAAGGAAACTTTAGCCCCATTGCTTGCCTTACAACAGTTTGATGTGTATGTTGGCTCTGGTGACGGGCCACTGGTTGTTTACACTGACCATAACCCTGTAGTTTTTCTCTCCAGAATGTTTAACAAGAACCAGAGGTTGATGAGATGGGCCCTCATGCTCCAGGACTATGACCTTGACATCCGGCACAAGAAAGGAGTCAACAATGTGGTTGCGGATTGCCTGTCTCGTGGTTTTAGCTCGTAGTAGTAAAATTACCAGGTTTCAGAGGTATGCCCCCCTTTGGGTATGTCCTGCTTTTTGTTTTTATAGTGCTGTGTCAGACGGGTAAGTGATGGTGTTTCACCATCTCGGGAGCAACCCAGGAAGAAAAGGGGTTGGCTTGGCCGCTCTTTTCCTTTGCTGGTTTAAATGTTGTTATAAACATGTGCTTAATCTGCCCACCTGCAAGACAGATGAAGACTAGGTTTAGTTAGCTAGTTTGTTCAGGCAGTTAGTGGGAACTCATCTGTTTCAATTACAGTAAATGGTTTTTGGTTGTTTTCCTCCCTGGTCCTGTATTGATGGGCCCCAGGTCTTTTGTTTTATTAAGAAAGCAAGTGATTTTAATACCTTTCTTTCTTAAAATTCTTAGGGGGACGCTGTGGTGACCCTCGTCCCTTCGGTCCTCACCGTCATGTTTTTATCTGCGCCCTGGCCTCATCATTACTGAGCACTCAGCACCAGGGACAGTCCTGGAGCGGCTCACCCTCGCTCTGTGGAAATTCAGGACCCTGGAGAAAGGCACGCCAGCAGCAAGAGCAGCTGATCCAAATCAACCATCATGCAGACCTAAGGACTTTACTAAAAGCAGAGGACAGCTTTCATTCGGGCAGATCCAGAGTTAGTCTGCGATTCTCCTGCGCCGGTGTATTAGTTGAAGCTACTGTGGTTTTGTGCTTGTCTTGGAGCTATTTAGAGAACAGTCATTGTTCCTGCCTGACCTGGTTAAGGTGTTAAATAGAGTTGAAAACTCTGGTTTTTGGTGTTTCTCCCCAAAGGACCTGTAAGCTGGGGATTTATGTTTTAGGGGTTTTAACTATTCGGCCGTAAGCCGTTTCGTAAGCTATTTTTAGCTTACGTTTTCAGTTATACACCTTTATTGCACCGTTCTCTGTTTTTGCCTAATCTTGCCTAATTTTTGCCTTCAAGAGAAGAACTCCCTTTGTTAATAAATCGTTGTACTTTTTACTCATCACCTCGTTACTTGCACCGTTGCACCTATTTTAACTGTGTTTGTCCCTTCATCGTCCTGGATGGTCAGGAGGGGACATAACAAAAAAATAGAATGCAGCTAGCAAGCAAGCTAGCTGGAGATATAGTGGTTGAGAGACAGATATATAAAGAGATAGAGATGAAAAGATAGAGAAAGGTAGAGAGAGAGAGAGAGAGAGAGGGGGGGGGAGATAACTTGAAGATGATAGATAGATAGATAGATAGATAGATAGATAGATAGATAGATAGATAGATAGATAGATAGATAGATAGATAGATAGATAGATAGATAGATAGATAGATAGATAGATAGATAGATAGATAGATAGATAGATAGATAGATAGATAGATGGATGGATGGATGGATGGATGGATGGATGGATGGATGGATGGATGGATGGATGGATGGATAGATAGATAGATAGATAGATAGATAGATAGATAGATAGATAGATAGATAGATAGATAGATAGATAGATAGATAGATAGATAGATAGATAGATAGATAGATAGATAGATAGATAGATAGATAGATAGATAGATAGATAGATAGATAGATGGATGGATGGATGGATGGATGGATGGATGGATGGATGGATGGATGGATGGATAGATAGATAGATAGATAGATAGATAGATAGATAGATAGATAGATAGATAGATAGATAGATAGATAGATAGATAGATAGATAGATAGATAGATAGATAGATAGATAGATAGATAGATAGATAGATAGATCGATCGATCGATCGATCGATCGATCGATCTATCTACTATTGGAGTGAACAACAGGCCAGGAGCTGTTGGAGCTTATTTGAATCTCACATATTTTGCTCATTACACAAAATTAATAATGGATCACAAAGCTCTCCTCTCTGCTTCTGAGCACTCTTTGGTTAAAAGTTTTGCTCTTATTGCATACAGACAAATGTAGAAATACATGAGTGAAAAAGTGCAAACACGAGTGACACATCTTTGACGGTTTAAACACAGAAGCTGTTGGCCAGAGAGTTTTTCATTTTCAGTGAAAATGATGGACTGCTGGTGTTAAGGCAATGAAGTGATACAGTTTTGAACCGAGGTAGAGAAAAGGTGCTGTGAATGAGGAAGGAGATATGCCGTTGTCCACTGATGCCTCTTCTCCTCCACTTTTAGAGAGGAGTGTGAGAACAGTTTGTTGGTGATGTCATGCCAGCAGTGCAGCGATGCCAGCTTAACCTATTTTACCACAGAAAAGCCACTGTGCTACATCTCCACACTTCCCTCAAGGGTGACCTTAGTACCAGCAACAACTTTTTGTAGTATTTAAATTATGAATTACAAGCTGGTTTTCTCCAACTTCAACTTACTTCTGGTAATATCTTTATCCACCAAAGCTGATCTCTGCTACTCCCCCTCCTCCTTCCATGCATCCTGACCTCTCGTGCCAAATTACCACTCGGCCTGTCACACTTGTCCGCGGAGTCCTGAGCTGAACCATCACTCTGTTCGCCCAGCGCCTCCAGAATAAAAGCTGCCATTTGTTTCTGCATGTCTGACAAATGCTTCATCTTTTCCCCTCATCCACTTATCCATCTGTCCTTAAATCCATTGCTCATCTCCACGTGTCCTTCGCCTTACTTCCAGCCCTGCCACACACATGTGCCGTCCATCCCATCCCATTCTTCTCTGTGTCAAACTGGGCTGGATAAAAGAGAAGGATTGGGCGACGAGTGCCGCGGCATGTCCACAAAATGCTGTGTTTACATGCACTCTCGGGCAGATACATGTTCAACATGCATGCATTGCTCATTCATGCCAACATCAAGGGCTCAACTATTTGGCAATCAGAGAGATGTGACAGCTTGACTAATCTGTGATTGTTTTTTTGGCCAAAACATGGGGGTTAGCAAGCCCTCCAAGGGCAAAGCACTGTAAGGCAAGACAAATAACTTATTATTTCCCAGGCTTGTGCAAGGCTTTATCGCATGACTTCTCCTGAACCATTCCAGAATGGAGAGGGATTATCACAAAACATAGCATTAAAATGTCCTGCCTCTCTCTGTTCCCAGCGAGGCTCAAACACCACATTAAAGAGCTTGTGCTATCCAAGCAAGCACCACCAACCCCTCCTGCCTTGCTCCCTGTACACCCCCCCCCCCTGCCTTTAAAGTGGCAGTGTGTAATTTCCTGGCGCTAGGGGGCAGTACATACATTTCAAGGTAGTTTTGCACCATATCGCCGTGACTGTCGCTAGTTTAATATAACATTACAGTAGATGTCATTACCAGTGGAGCAGAAAACGTGCAACCACTGTGTGACTCCTCAGATTATGATGGACCTTCATTTAACTCCATTGAAATTATGCAATGCTGATAGTAGTTTTTTGGCGCTGTAGTTTCCAGATCTGCTCCGGGTCTTCTGCCTGCCGATGACTTCACACTACAGCAACACCGCTCGGCCAAAATATATCGCATCTCTTTTTCGATTCTGGTCTTTCACATCAGTTTTGGAAAGAGTTTAGTAGTTTTGTTATTAAAATGTGTGTTTCTTACTGCCTAAATGATTTTGAATATGGTATGTAACTTCTGTAGGTCGTTCGTCCAGCCAATAATCTGGTGTGACATCATCGGCAGGCGCAAGAGCCCATGCCAGCCAGAAGGAAACATGGCGTCTAATATGGCGTGCCCCAGAGACCCTAAGTACTTTAAACCCATTTTGATGGATATTTCCATAGATTAACGGTAAAACAACACATTTCTCTTTTTACCCCCACACCACCCCCCACCCACCCACCCACCCATACACCGCTCTATTTAGACGTTTTGAAAATAGCTCTAACATTTGTGCAGGAGCAAGATGGCAGTGAGCCTACGCTTCTGCCAACTCTTACCTTTGGATAAGAAACGTGACTCACACCACTTTGAAAATAACCCAGCTCACACACCAGTTATTAAAAGCAGACTGACGTTTCAGAGCAGTTTTTGATTAATTAATATTTAAGTTGCATCCCATATTCCTCAGTATCTGAAATGGAGAGTGTGTCATTAAAATTACACACGTATGAACTTTAAGGAGCAAAAAGGAGAAAAATTTGGGTCACAGAGAACTCACCGGTTTATTTTTCTAGATTATCAAGGATGCACATCTAATGAAAACTGAAGATTTTTACAGATCTGATCTCATTCACATCACCACTCCTGTCTGTGCTCTTCGTTCCTCTTCTTCTCCCCAACTCTCAGCTCTCTCAGCTCTCCCTGCTCGCCTTGTCACCGTGGGGAGTAGAGCATTCAGCCGCTCTGCTCCCCACCTCTGAATTTCTCCTCCCCTGATATTCACACCACTCACTCTCCCACCTTTTAAATAAAAACTCAAAACCCACTTCTTGAAACAGGCTTTTCCCACACAGTTTTAAATACATTGTTTTAAATTTTAGCTTCTTAGTGTTTTTACATATTTCTGTACTGTGTTCATCTTGTTTTATTCATTTCTTTACCCCCATTGTTGTAAAGTGTCCTTGCGTGTCATGAAAGGCGCTTTGAAATTAATTATTATTATTTTTATTATTATTAAGATTTTTCCCCATACAGCCCTCATCTGTCCCCGCTTCAGGCGCCCATTAGGAACAAGCATATTGCACAAAGGTTACTGACCAACAGCACTTACAACACACCAAAAGAAATATATATACTGCAAGCTACAATAAATGTTGCATTGGAGCAGGAAATCAATCCAGCTGAAGGCTCTCTCAGGCAGGGCTTAAGGGAGAAAGAAAGATGTGTAAAGAGAATAAAAGTCAGGTGAGTCTAGAGTGGAAACGTTAACTTTCAGCACTGTGCTTCCTCGTCGGCATCCATGATTGCCAATCTCCTTGGGTAAGCAACAACAACAAGCCGGAGAGAGGGTGAGGCAGTGCTCCTCGCGCTGAAGTCAAGACCCATAGCGCCTGTCAGCACCCGTTGAGCTTCTGCATCTTTTATGAGGATAGCCCTGTTGCTTATTACAATATTTACAGACATTTAAAGATTGCAAAGCGAGTGTTTTTACTGCATGGCTCGGTGGCTTTCCCTCACAAGCCCCGACAGAGGTTTTCATCACACATTTGTTAGGTTAAGTCACTGAACTAAACTACAGGACTGGATTTTCTTCTGACATGCTCAGAAAATGGTGTAATTTCAAGAGCAACCGTCAGTGTAAGGCTGTCTGCAACAGAGCGTAAATATTTAGTAAATGTTTACCAAAACCAATATCTCAACGGGATGCAAATGTGATCACCATTTGGAAACACAAGCAAGCAACATTTTCCTCACTGCTCTCTTTATGTTCTGTTATCTCAACATTGCAGCATATTGCTCAGAACACTTTCTGTACGTGTTAGCGTCTCAGCTTCCATCTTCTAAACCAGATGTGGACATGGAGGGCACCATGAATTCATCAACTTATCATGTAAATTCACTTTGACCATAACAATCCATGATTTGTTGTGATGTGATGACGGTTTTTGCAAAAACATTAGTCTCCTCCAATTGCATCTTTTCTAACGACAAAAATGGCCGTGAGCACACAACAGCTTTTACTTCGAGTCTAGAGGATTCAAAATCTCTAATAATTTAGAGGTGTGAAATGCTCCTTTAATCAATACAGTTGGTCTCTAGTTGAAAGGAATGCCTTGCAGGCAGAAACAAGGGCACAAAAGACCCACATGCCCGTGGCCAAGCACGACCAGTTTGCACCTTCAGAGCTGTGCTTCAAACGGGAGGATTTGGAGTCTCATTTCCTGATATTTAGACAACTTGCCTCGAATTGGAGAAAAGTAACGCAGCTCCTTCACTGACTGTTTCCTCAGGGACACGGACGTTTTATCTCCACAAGCCTGGAATAGCTTTTGCCATGTGAGTGAGTTGCTATTGCCAACGGTTATCTTCTGCTGAAAGAGGCGTTCTCTGCTGATTCAACAACAGCCTTCCCCGCCATGAGTCAATAAGGGTAAGTCCAAGTCTCAATTACGTCGAGCAGTCAGGCTTTTCAAATACTAGAGCATCACCATCAATTTTTTATCAGAAGCTAATGCAGGAGATAGGTGTAGGAGACTATTTTCATGTTCAGCATGCATGAAAAACTCAGAGTGACTGACTATAATGAAGGCTAATCATTATGAAAAGGCTTTTCAGTCAACCACACCTTTAAAGCTGTGTAGAAAAGCACAACATAAATCAGATGAATGAAAAAAAACACTGACACATGGCATAACTGTGTGTGTGTGTGTGTGTGTGTGTGTGTGTGTGTGTGTGTGTGTGTGTGTGTGTGTGTGTGTGTGTGTGTGTGTGTGTGTGTGTGTGTGTGTGTGTGTGTGTGTGTGTGTGTGTGCGTGTGTGTTTGTGTGTGTGCTAATTCAAATTAACAAATGTAATTACAGCTAGCTAATGTTTGCTAATTGGCTATTCCTATTATAAACTTATATCTCGATATGTTTTAGCTGAATTCTGATGTACAAAATATGTCTTGATATTTTTTCTCAAGTGAAAACCTTTACAAGTTAACTCTCTTCAAGCTGTCTCGAAAAATTATATTCATGAATTCATCAGCAGAATAAATGCATAAAAAATATATTAAGTCTTGTCCCACATTAACCTTAAGGCCACTCTCTATCAATCTGAGCTTCAGAAACTGCGGTATCTATCTATCTATCTATCTATCTATCTATCTATCTATCTATCTATCTATCTATCTATCTGTCTGTCTGTCTGTCTGTCTGTCTGTCTGTCTGTCTGTCTATCTATCTATCTATCTATCTATCTATCTATCTATCTATCTATCATCTATCATCTATCTATCTATCTATCTATCTATCTATCTATCTATCTATCTATCTATCTATCTATCTATCTATCTATCTATGTATCTATCTATCATCTATCTATCTATCTATCTATCTATCTATCTATCTATCTATCTATCTATCTATCTATCTATCTATCTATCTATCTATCTATCTATCTATCTATCTATCTATCTATCTATCCATCTATCCATCCATCCATCCATCCATCCATTCATCCAGATCGAGCAGTGTTTTGTTATTGGACTTCTGTTCTTGTCATGGATTGTCCATAATGAACACCATGTTCAGACATAAACGTGTCCATATATGCTCTTGGTACCAGGATACCTTAGGCCGCAGCTTCATGATCGACTTTGTTGTTGTCTCCTCTGATCTGCGGCCACATGTCTTGGACACGGGTGAAGAGAGGGGCAGAGCTGTCAACTGACCACTACCTGGTGGTGAATTGGCGGTAGAAGAGAGACAGACAGTCATGCTCTCGGCTGCTCCTGGTTGATGCACTTTCACAATACCAGAGAGCAGTTAGATCTGCTCATAACACCTGCTTTTCTACTATCATTTCACAGCATCATGGAGACCAGTCTTGGCTGTACAGCACAATTAATTCCTTACTGCTGTTAAATTAGTCTGACGGTCTAAATCCCACTGTTGCTTTGTGCACAGCGCTACAGAGCTTTTTCCTAACCAAGATCCTTGATATTAGGCTTAGCCTCCAGCCTCAAATACACACTATCCATGTGGGACCGCCTGGCACACCTGCCTTCTCGGACTTTGCTCCAGTTCAGCTTGCTGACGTAATGAAACTGATTAGCTCCATGAAGCCAGCTGGCTCTTTGGTAGACTGCCTCCCGGCTACATTGGTGAGCGACTCTGTGTCTGCACTGAGCCCGGCACTCATGAACATTTTTAACAGTAGCCTCAGCACTGGAGTGTTCCCTAAGGTTTTTAAAGATGCAGTTGTTCAGCCGATATTGAAGAAACCTGGTCTGGATCACTCCACTTATGAGAACTTCCGCCCCATATCGATGGTCCTTGAGAAAATTGTTCATGGACAGATTTCTGCTCATATGGACAGCAACTCATTGTTGGATGTGTTTCAGTCTGCCTTCAGACCACACAACAGCACTGAGTCTGCTTTGATTAGGGTGCTAAATGACATTCTGGTGGCATCCGACTCTGGGTCTAGGGTCCTGCTGTTCTAGCTGGACCTTTCAGCAGCTTTTGATACGGTCAATCACCATGTTTTCCTGGACCAGCTTGGGTCTTGGGTTGGGGTAACGGGGGTGGCACATAAATGGTTCTGCTCCTACCTATCCAACCGATCCATCTCTGTCCAGATTGGTGACTGTGCATCCTCCTGTCTTCCACGGCCTTGGGGGGTGCCACAAGGTTCCGTTCTGGGGCCATTGCTTTTTTCTATTGACTTTCTGCCTTTGGGCAAAATCCTGAATCAGAATGGCCTGAGCTATCACATTTACGAGGATGACTGTCAATTATATGTAGGAATGGATGAGAAGAATGCGGACTCGCGATTGGCTGCATGTTTAGATGACGTGAAGGGCTGGCTGGCATCCAACGTCTTAAAGTTAAATGAAAGGAAGACTGAGTCTATTGTTTTTGACTCCCGCAACCACCATGGCTCTCACCCTGTTTGTGACCTTTTAACCCTTAACCCCAAACAGTGTGTGACAAGTCTTGGGGTAAAGCTGGATGCTTAACTCACAATGGCCCCACAGATAAACTCCGTTGTGAGGTCTTGCTTTTATCAGCTTCACTGCCTCAGACAAATCTTGAAACGGGAGGTATTTGGAGTCAGTCATCCATGCCTTCATTACCTCTCGCCTGGACTATGCAAACGCCCTCCTAGTTGGTGCTCCTGTATCTGCTCTGAATCAGCTGCAGGTCGTCCAGAACGCTGCAGCCAGGTTCTTGACAAATACGCACCGATGTAGCCATATTGCCCCTATCCTGGCACATCTTCACTGGCTCCCTGTCATTTTCAGAGTACAATTTAAGTTATTGACTTTTGTATTTAAAGCACTCAACAACCTGGCACCTCCCTATCTCTCTGACCTGCTCACTCCCTCACTCCTCACGTTGAGGTCGGCTGACCTCCTGCTGCTTTGCACTCCCCGGATGCGATACAAATCGCTGGGTGCATGAGCATTCGTGCATAATGCCCCAAAGCTGTGGAACTCGTTGCCCATTGGAGTTCGGCTGGCTCCATCAATGGCGGTTTTTAAATCTCATTTAAAGACCCACTTTTACGATTTGGCTTTTAGACAGTGACCCGTTTTAGTGTTTTATTGTGTTATTGCTTTAATCTGTTCTTGGTATTCCTCATGTTTAATCTGCTTTTGATTGGTATTTTTATTTTCTGTTTTAGTTCCTTAGATTGGTCGTGTTTTGTTTTAGCCTGTGCAGCACTTTGGGCAGCTCCCATGCTGTGTTTTAAACACGCAATATGAATAAACTATGGTATGGTATGGTATGGTATGGTATGGTATGGTATGGTATGTTATGGTATGGTATGGTGTGATGGTGGGGGAGGATCCTGGCAGGCCCAAACATATTGTGAGGGTCTGCTGGGAACATCTGGCAGAGGCTCCTGTCAGAAGAAGTTTCAATTCCCACCTCCAACAGAACTTCCTAAATGTTCCGGAGGAGGCAGGGGACAGTGAGTCCGAGTGGGCCATGTTTCGTGCTTCTTTTGTCAAGGCGGCGCACCGGAGCTGTGGCCACAGGGTCATCTGTGTCTGTTGTGGTGGGAAAGACGGAATGCAAGATCGAGGATTGGTGCTGTATCTGCAGTAATGCGGGAGTACTGGTCTGCCATGGTGAAGAGAGAGCTGAGCCAGAAGGCAAAGCTCTGGATTTACCAGTTGATCTATGATCCTCTATGGTCCAGAGTTTTGGGTAGTGACCAAAAGAATGAGATTGTGGATACACGCAGCTGAAATTCGATTTCTCTGCCGGGTGGCTGGGCTCTCCTTTAGAGATAGGGCGAGAAGCTCGGTCATCCAGGAGGCTCCGGGGGGCTCTGAGTAGACCCGCTGCTCCTCCACATCAAGAGGAGCCAGTTGAGGTGGCTCGGGCATCTGGTTAGAAAACTTCTTGGATGCCTCCCTGGTGAGGTTTTCTGGGCAAATCCAGCTGGGAGAAGACCTAAGAGGGAGAGGGAATTCTGGGCCTCCCTGCTTAGGCTGCTGACCCTGTGAGCTGACCCTAGAAAATTCAATTCAATTCAAGTTTATTTATATAGCGCCAAATCACGACAAGAGTCGTCTCAAGGCACTTCGCATAGTCAACATTCCATTTCAGGTCAGTTCATTAAGCCAATCAGTGAAAAGTTTCCTATATAAGGAACCCAGCAAATTGCATCAAGTCACTGACTAGTGTCAGAGTCTTTACAGCAATCCTTATACTAAGCAAGCATTTAGCGACAGTGAAGAGGAAAACTCCCTTTTAACAGGAAGAAACCTCCAGAGAATCCTGGCTCAGTATAAGCAGCCATCCACCACGACTCACTGGGGATCGAGAAGACAGAGCAGACACACACACACACAAACACGCACACACACGCACACACACACACACACACACACACACACACACCAACAACAAACCACCCACACACCCACCCACACACTCACACACACACACACACACACACCTACACACACAGTGGCTGAAGATGGATGGATGGATGGATGGATGGTAAAATAATTTAAATTACATTTAAAGGTGGCTTATATCTTATCAACCACAATATTACCTGTTATTATTTCTTGTCAGAGTAAAAAAAACATGTCATGATGAGCTAAATTCATGATATATTTGCATCCACTACTCAGAGGATTACACTCCCGGTATTCTGGCCACTGGTTGTATATTTATATAAACCTTACTAAGTCATCTTTTTTCTTATTTGAAATTCTATTGATATTTTAAAAATACCAAGATACCTCCCAGCCCTGATCCACCACCGCCCTCATCTTTGAATAACAGCTCTGAGGAGCCAAATGAGCAAACTTGGGGCCATTCTGAGCACACTAGCACCTGGTCAGAAACACCTGATACAGACCTCATTCCCTCACAATCAAACAATAGCTTTCATGTAGAAAATGCCATTTTAAAATGAGCCAGAAAATGACAAATGTGATGAATAACGTTTGGTAAAACTGGATAAAGCCAGAATCAGTGATGTGCATGTTTTACTAAAACATTCTTACTAATATAAATTAAATAAAGCTTTGTGATCTCACCAGTCTTGTTACAGTAAAGCAGCTTTAAGTTTAGCTACACGTCCTGCAAATCCAGCGATGTATGCCCAAATGTATAAGTGCAGCTTCATTTAGAGAAATTATTAACTTAATGTGTTTTTGTTTTCCAAAGGGATATAAGATAAAAGCACTGCCAACGTGCAATTCTATTAAAATGTGATCTTTTGTCACCATAAGCCCGCCCCACCTCCCATATGAAACACAGTCCCATGACAATACTAAGGATAATATTCCATAATTAAATCTGTACTAACAAAAGGGTGTTGTGCGTACTAGCCATGCCTCATCTACAGCTTTGTCTATGATCTGTGAGTTTATTCCATCTGTTTCCTCAGAGGGGATGCTGTCCTACAGCAGAGCCATGATCTTTGACACCCGGCATAAGGCTCACACATTATGGGGACGCGTAGATGGACTCACACTAGTAATTAAAGAAGGGTAAAAGATGCTTTCTAAATCCCAGAGCTTCATTTAAATAATGCCACAACCTCTACACTACAACCTCATTTGTGAAACCTGCAGTCTCAAAATACCACATTATAATTTTTTTGTACACATCAGATGTATTATACTGATTTTCTTCCATTGGCTCAGATTTACTGGGAGGACAAGTCAGATGAACCCTATCCATCAGACTGGCTTAGAGAGAGGGAAAAAAAATAAAAACTTGAATAAATATTTTATCAGATTATTCTGTGATTTAATGTGCTTCTGCCTGGCTGTGGTCTACAGCAATATCTCCGTTTATAAATGCATTACCAGAATGATAGCCGACACAAGCTTAATATTGATATCAGGGTTGCCTCGGCCAGCAGATTGCAACAGCACAGGGGTTGTGTGTCCGTCTGTCTGCTCCGATGAATCATAAATGCTCTTTCTCTCTCATTTGATTGCATGTTACTTAACTGCACCGGGGGAACTCGCTGGGTGTGATTTGCCCAGAGACATTAGTTTTCCATAAATGCATGCACTTTTTTTCAACAGGGAATGGTAATTTGGTAAAATGAACAAATCAGATGCAAAACAGAAAGAAACAAAGAAGTTGTGCACAAAGTCGACAAAAAACAGCCTCAGTTCTGCATATTTGCATGTGCATAAAAGTCTAAAAGTGTTTCCTGAACGCGCCATAAGCATTGGCTAATTAGAGCCACAGGGAGAAGTTTCCATAGTGGTGATAAATTCAACATCAGGAAATCCTCTACCTATTAATAACAGTTGGGCGACAATAATTGGCAGGCCATCGACAGTGTGGGCATTAATCATTTGAAGAGGCAGACTAGACTGAATTTTTAATTGGGAGAGGCAGCCACTGTTTAGGGAGTCAACCAACTGATCACCCAAGAGACTGCTGCTTCAGACAATGCGCATTTACTAATCCTCTCGAGTCAAGTTATTATGGCCATGCATTATTATCACGCTTTACAAACTAATTCCATGTTTTCCCCTGTGGACTACCAAGGGGAAAAACAGTTGCACAAGGAAAGAGGAAACACTGAACACACGCACAGAATAATGTGGATGGAATGGAAATCAAAATGACAGAATGCACGTAGGAGAATAAACGTGTGTGAGCGCCACTGTCCATCCCGGTCCGGGGGAATGTCCCAGTTTTTCCATCAGGATTCTAAAATCCCGTTCTGCTTAATAGCATGATTAAACAGAAACGATCGCTGACTTATTAGAGTTATTGTTAATTGTGCAGCCAGGCATCGTTTCATTTTGGGACATTTCATTTAGCTGAACTCTGCTTATCCAGAATGAATTAGTTGTTTGTGAGTTAATGAATGAGGGTAAGCATTCACTTTGAAAAGAGCGTTTGGAATCAGTTTCGCCTGAGGATCACACATCTCATCCAACAGCATTTAGACATGTTTAAATAAGAAATACTCCAGTTATTCAAACTTCATATGATGATAGAACTTTTTTTTTTTACTTTCATCTTAAAAAGAGGAGATTTGTTTAGATTTGTTTCAGTCTGACACACGGTGGAACCTGAACTGAACATACTGACTCTATCTGAAGGTAAATAGCATATCAGTCATTGGAATAAAACTTTTTTGCTGCTTCTACTTGAGAAGGATATTTTTTAAAAATTGTGAGAAATTAATATTTCAATGAAACAATCAAGCAAACACTTAACTGTATTATTTATGAAACAACTGAGCCCCTCAGCCTTAGACCTGCAATAAAGACATTTAGCTACATTTGAAAACTGCATTAATTATAAGATATGATATATTATTTTAAGTATGTATTATATCATATTATATTATATTATATTATATTATATTATATTATATTATATTATATTATATTATAATGTTTTTGCAGCAAACTACAGTCAGCAGCCAAGTACTGTTGTCACTATGCAACTTTAGGCACTGATATTGTGATATATTCACACACACCAAATCTACCAATCCTCATGCTTTCATTTAAATATTATGGAAAATCTTCCTTTTCTACAAACTGGCATCATCGTCTAAATGCCTCCTAAGACGATCCAAAGCTTCAACATTTTGAGACCAAGACAGACACTCTGGTTTTGTAGCTGCAGACAGCCTCTCAAATTGTTTCTCTTAATCTCGCTTTCATCTTTTGACAGAAACTTCATGCTTGGCATTCAGCATGTTTCCAAATGGCATTTACATTATTGCCGTATACTGTCATCTGTCATTCTTAAATGTTTCTGCAACAATGAAATAATCTCCAAACGACCCTCGTGAGTTCAAGATGAAGACTCAGTAATGAGCTGGAAGCAGAATTATCTTTTGACAGAGTCTAAATGATCGCATGACACGGTCAATTATTCCTAAAACACAAATATTTAAATAAATGTTTGAAGGGATGGTGTAGATATTGCCATTATCTTTGTAAAAATATGAACAAATAATGCATACGATCAACCTCAGTTTAAAGAAACAGAGATTCACAAAGTAACCTTCTTTTGGTTTCTCTGAGGGCCTTTCTTCCCACAGCCAATCGTCCTCCCCTATTTGGGGTGGTTTTGGCACAATCAGAAGGTTACAGGTTCGAGCCCCGCTCAGTCTGTCACTGTCATTGTGTCCTTGGGCAAGACACTTAACCCCCTTGCCTGCTGGTGATGGTCAGAGGGATCGGTGGCACCAGTGCTCGGCAGCCTTGCCTTTGTCAGTGTGTCCCAGGGCAGCTGTGGCTACATCGTAGCTCATCCAAATGAGGTGTTATCAGGGCTGCATGGTGGCGCAGTTGTTAGCACTGTTGCCTCGCAGCACGAAGGTTGCAGGTTCAAAACTCGGCTGCGGCCTTTCTGCGTGGAGTTGCGTGTTCTCCCCATGCATGCGTGGGTTTCCTCCGGTACTCCGGTTTCCCCCACAGATCACAACATGCCCTATAGGTTATAAATTGTAAGTCGCTTTGGATAAAAGCGTCTGCCAAATGAATAAACATAAACATCCACACCAGTGTGTGAATGGGTGAATGACTGATTGTATTGTTAAGAACCTTGGGGGGTTCCAGGACTCTAGAAAGTGCTATTTCAAATACAGGCAAACTTTCTGCATCCTCCACCCTCACAACTACTTCATGTCCTCCTTCACCTCATCCACAAATGTCTTCCTTTGTCTTCCTCTCGGCCTCGAAGATTCCACACATCCTTGTCTTAAGCCCATGTGGGCTGATTCTATCCACCAATCAGAGGCTTGCTCTCATGGAAGGTGTGAATTTGCTGTCAGCAGTGGGTGTGTTGGCCCTGGTCGGCCTGAAGCAGACCCCCTCGAGAAGAGGGCTGAGAAGGAGCCTTGGTTGGCCCGGGAAAATACCAGGCCACCCAGATATGTAAACAACCTACGCTACCCGTCCCGGGCCGACCCGGTACAGATGGGAATGGCCCACTAGTTGCTCCAAACTCAGCATCTTTCTGTAATCATTGTCTCTCCGGACGTGTCCAAACCATCTCAGAAGTTAGGAGAGCGGTGAATGTTTCTGTCAGAATCTCATATTTATATCTTGTATTGTGAAACCAACAGTGCCAAATTCTAAAATAGTGGGATTTTTTTAAAGACACAAACCCAGCTGTTAGCTTTTCTGCCTCGTTTCACTCGATTTCTCTTAACTGACATTGCTCAATGGGGCATCTACAACAGGTAATTGATTACAAGCACAAACGTCCAACAGAAATCCACTTCAGACGATCTCAAGTCTCACTTTAACTCTTGGAAAATCTGCCCAAAAGAAAGACTCTTGAAATAGTTGTTGCCTTGTTGATAAAATGTAAATATGCAGTCATCAGATAAACGCCGCAGTGTTCAACGGAGAAATCTTTGGAAATAATAAAGTTGTGTGAAACAGTTGATGGATGATGATGATGATGATGATGATGATGATGATGATGACGTGCGCCCTGCGTGGGTTGAGGAAGGGGAGGATGCTGTGAACTGGGTTCCATCTGCACACAATAGGCTATATTCCTGCTGAGCAACTTTATTCGGCCTATATGGGAGAAGGAAGTTGTCACCATGCAGCCTAGAGCTGTGGGTTTCCATCCCCCTGCTTCTCTCACAGCCTTCCATTTCAGCAGAGGGAGCGCAGCATCACGATCTCCGTGGCGACGTCCGTCATCTTGTGACAGCTCGCGCGCCCTTTGGAGACGTAGTAGAATTAAACAAATGTAAGCCGTGACGGGCCCGTGACCACTCCACTCCCACACGGAGAGATGTTAAAGAAATCATACGAATGAATAAATGATGCGAAAAAGATGGGACTGGGATAAAGAGGGAGGCTTTTTAAAAATGCATCTCTCCGAGCGCGTCTGCCCCACTTAGGAGCGCGTCACGGAAATACTCTGCGATTACAACCCTAGAATAAAAACAATGAACAATATCCCTCTTGGGTGAAGCATCCGTGTTATTTCTAAATCTGATTCTCCAGTGGCTCTTCTAAAATTTGGGATTAATCTGGATTGAACTTGTATTGTGCGTAAAGCGACCATTTGGATAAAAATCCACACAGATGATGAAAATCGGAGCAAAAATGAAAAACCTGCGACGGTTAAACGCGGGGGATAAGACAAGACAAGGTAAAAAACTAATGTGATGAATAATTCTACACAAAGAAATATGTACAGTTGACAGGCTGATTATTTAGCGTCTGGTCCTCGGGTTACCTTTGTGCATTCCGGTGTATCGGTCCTTGAGAACTGTCAGTTCGTGGATTTTCCCAAACTGTTCAAACAAGGGTTTCAGGTCTTTTTCCTCCAAGTTCCGCGGTATCTGCCCGATAAACAGCTTAATGGCATCTTGGTCTTTCATGTTGCCGCTCTCCGGATGAATTGAAATGGGTTCTGACCCGTTCATGGGTTTCGGAAATGTGATCTGAGGGTACTGGTGCTGATGTGGGATTAGTAGTAATGGTTGGTGGGTCGGTGGTGCCCCCGGTCCGGTGAAAACCAGGCTGGAGTAAGCGGGCTGGGACTGCTGTGGATGGTGCTGCCTTCTTGTTTCAGTCTGAGTGAATCTGGCCATTCTGAGCTGGGAGCAGAGTGGATAATAATGACAACACACACACACACACATACACACTGTGAGAGAGCAAGCACTCAGCTGGAAACCAGGCTGACTTTCTATCCGACACACAACGCACCCGCACACACAGAAAGAGCAGGCAGGGGAGGGGTGATGGAGGCGGAATGAGTGCGCTGAGGTGTTATCAGACGCTCTGGAGCGACACCCAGTGGTGAGAAGGAGGAACGTCAATCAGTATGAACAGCAGCCTGACCAGGATTATACAGGTGCTGGCCAGTAAATTAGAATATCATCAAAAGGTTGAAAATATTTCAGTAATTCCATTCAAAACGTGAAACTTGTACATTATATTCATGCAATGCACACAGACCAATGTATTTCCGATGTTTATTACGTTTAATTTTGATATTTATAGGTGACAACCAATGAAAACATCAAATCTGGTATCTCAGAAAATTAGAATATTCTAAAGGCCAATGAAAAAATGTTTGTTTCTCTAATGTTGGCCAACTGAAAAGAATGAACATGAAAAGAATGTGCATGTATAGCACTCAATACTTAGTCGGGGCTCCTTTTGCCTCAATAACTGCAGTAATGCGGCGTGGCATGGACTCGATCAGTCTGTGGCACTGCTCAGGTGTTATGAGAGCCCAGGTTGCTCTGATAGTCGTCTTCAGCTCCTCTGCATTGTTGGGTCTAGCGTATTGCATCCTCCGCTTCACAATACCCCATAGATTTTCTATGGGGTTAAGGTCAGGCGAGTTTGATGGCCAATCAAGGACAGGGATACCATGGTCCTTGAACCAGGTGCTGGTGGTTTTGGCACTGTGTGCAGGTGCCAAGTCCTGTTGAAAGGTGAAGTCTGCATCCCCATAAAGTTGGTCAGCAGCAGGAAGCATGAAGTGCTCTAAAACTTCCTGGTAGACGGCTGCATTGACCCTGGACCTCAGGAAACAGAGTGGGCCAACACCGGCAGATGACATGGCACCCCACACCATCACTGACGGTGGAAACTTTACACTGGACCTCATGCAACGTGGATTCTGTGCTTCTCCGCTCTTCCTCCAGACTCTGGGTCCTTGATTTCCAAAGGAAATGCAGAACTTGCTTTCATCAGAAAACATAACTTTGGACCACTCAGCATCAGTCCAGTCCTTTTTGTCCTTGGCCCAGGCGAGACGCTTCTTGCGCTGTTTCTTGTTCAAGAGTGGCTTGACACACGGAATGCGACACCTGAATCCCATGTCTTTCATGAGTCTCCTCGTGGTGGTTCTTTAAGCGCTGACTCCAGCTGCAGTCCACTCTTTGTGGATCTCCCCCACATTTTTGAATGGGTTTGTCGTCACAATTCTCTGCAGGGTGCGGTTATCCCTAGAGCTTGTACACTTTTTTCTACCACATTTTTTCCGTCCCTTCGCCTGTCTGTTAATGTGCTTGGACACAGAGCTCTGCGAACAGCCAGCTTCTTTAGCAATCACCTTTTGTGTCTTGCCCTCCTTGTGCAAGGTGTCAATGATTGTCTTTTGGACAGCTGTTAAGTCAGAAGTCTTCCCCATGATTGTGGTGCCTTCAAAACAAGACTGAGGGACCTTTTAAAGGCCTTTGCAGGTGTTTTGAGTAAATCAGCTGATTAGAGTGGCAGCAGGTGTCTTCTATATTCAGCCTTTTCAGAATATTCTAATTTTTTGAGATACCAAATTTGGAGTTTTCATTAGTTGTCACTTATGAATATCAAATTTAAATGTAATGAACATTGGAAATACATTGGTCTGTGTGCATTGCATGAATATAATGTACAAGTTTCACGTTTTGAATGGAATTACTGAAATATTTTCAACCTTTTGATGATATTCTAATTTACTGGCCAGCACCTGTATATATATATATATATATATATATATATATATATATATATATATATATATATATAAAGGTCTACTGAATCTTGTATCTCCTTATTTCATATGAACGTGCTTGAAAATTACAGATGATTTCTTTTAGCATTTATTGTTTTTTTTAATATAATAAATCCATTTTTCATTACTTATATATTGAACTACTTTCTAAAGGTACTTTTTCTTGAGCTGTGAAATGCCAGGAAAAAATAATTAAAATTGGATCCATTTACTACGTCTTCATGCGCCAAATTTCCCCTATCCAATTACATTTTTGGTTGATTGGAAATCCCAAATATCTGTTTATTTGCACACTAACTGAAATGATCAGATTGTGCCATGAGTATGCATGCACCAAGCATCGAATCAGAGGTTGAGCATGCTCAGAGTTGTTGTTCTTGAAAAAAAATGTAAACAAACATTATCTTGACAACCCGTCTTTCCCCTTGCATTTCATTTTCTTATTCTCTTACTTTGTCTGTTGACTTACATTTTTTTCCATGACGGACCGATGACAATATTTTTCATTTTTAATTAATTAACATAAACATTAAAAAATCATCTTTTTTTTCTTGCACAAACAACAAAAAATAAAAACAAACTATGTGTGCTATACTTTGCACAACATGAAAGTACTATTAAGAAAACATTTTGTTTTTCTTTTGTTGTTGAGTATTTTCCATTGTGTTTTAGGTAATTGCTATTGGAATTTTAGAAGAATTTGGAAATATGAAAATGTTTTGGACATGAAATTTACCTACAAGCAAAATAACTTAAAGTAAAAAAAATCCTCTAAATGATGTGCAAATAAAATTGAAGGTGTCGATGGAATATTTAGTGGCTTTGGAGGAAGATGTCATGTCTGCAGGTCTGGAGAGTTTTCTCATCTGAGTGAGCAAAGAATCAGTTCACAGTGAGTGTTGAGAGGAGATCAATAATTCTTTCCACACTGTTACAGTTACCGTCATGTACTGCTTTAATGAGCAAAGGGCTAAAATTGAATCAAAGTCTCAGTCGAGACAATTCAGTTAAATAAAAACATCAGCTCAGGGGTTTAGTATAAATAAAGCTGAGCTGTTTTTGTTGTCAATCACATGTTCAGGAGAGAAGAATGTATACATTGTTGGATGAAAGTGATTATAAAAAATAATTACCCAAAGGAAATAACATTTATCAGGTTCTGTCAGTGAAAGTGCGTTAAAAATAACAGGTTGTTGAAAAAATATTTGAGTCAGGTCATTAGTTAGCTGGAGCTTAGACATGTCGGAAAGATGCTGAAAAAGACTTCATGGTTTGATTAAAAATGTGGTCAAAATGCCTCGTTTTAACTTAGTAAAGAGGTAAGAAGATTCTGTATTTCACTAAATGTGTTCCATCTGTAAATGAAGAAGAAAACAGCATACTATTACCATTATTTATATTGGTTATTTTCATAGTATCATCATTGTAGTAGTAACAGTACTTGTAGTAGTAATAGAAGTATCAATAGCAGTAGTTTTAGTAGTAGAACTAGCAGGGGTAAAAAGTGGCAGCCACTTTGAGGCTTTAAATGCACTCTTCAGCAGATTTTTTCCCATTCCAACCCAGATGAACTTCAACATGTGGAATATTTGAAATATTAGGGGAAGCAACTTTTCCACAGTATCTGGTTGGCACCTTGGGGTGTAATGTTATACCACAGCGAGGAGCGGATTTCTTACCAAATCAGAATTCCATGAGGAATTAAAGAGTTCTAAATCTAACATGGATGATGGATGTTAAACACTGTCTACAACATCCAAATAATGGAAAGGGTGTGAAAACGATTAAACAATTTATTACTATAGAAAATTAAGTTACTCGTTTTTCCATGGAGATCCCAAGCAGCTAGTATGAGAAGCCTAAGTCGCGTCCATCTACTTCAGGTCCATGAGTTCCCTACTACCAAAAAAATGAATGGGAGTATATGGGCCGACAAAAGTAACTTTCTGATCCTATTTGATATGTGTCATGAATTTAACATACGATAATTTTAAAGACACATTTGATGCCAAGAAAGCACTTATTTTTAACTGGCAGTAAACCTTTATTTTGAGGACTCCACCAAATTTATATCATCAAACCAGACAAGGAGAACAAATACAAGAAAAATGGCTGTGAGTTTAATGAGCTTCGAATCCTTCTTCCAAGACAAGAGACACTTAACCCCCGTTGCCTGCTGGTGGTGGTCGGAGGGATCGGTGGCACCAGTGCTCGGCAGCCTTGCCTATCTCAGAGTGCCCCAGGACAGCAGTGGCTACATCCTAGCTCATCCCCACCAGGGTGTGAATGTGTGTGAATGACTGATTGTGTTGTAAAGTGCCTTGGGGGGCTCCAGGACTCTAGAAGGCGCTATATCAAATACAGGCCAAAAGAAGGAGCTTCAAACCTGGAGACTTTAAATCTGGCCATGTGGTTAGTAGCAGCTTTGCTGGGAGAGAAGAGATTCTGCAGTGATGTCATAGGTGAGAAGTCTGATTTGTAGTTGATTTAATTACAAAAGTTTGTAAGCTAATAAATCTCTAATAACTTGACAGACATGTACACCCATCATTACTACAACATATGTGTGATTCAGGGCGTAGGGCAAAGCGGACCAGAGATAACTTTTATAGCTCAAGCTTGGTTTATGCTTGACGCATTCACTTTCCGCGCGGTGATGCGGCTCGCGGATGGAACGCGCTTCACAACTCGCAGCGTTTATGGTTCATGCGGCTCGTCTCTGCGGTGAGCCAATATTCTCCCAAACTGTAGGGGGCAGCATGGAGCTCTACGGCATGCATCCAACACTACACCATAGTAGAAGTAGAAATTACTGTTTACAACATGGCATTTCAGCATTTTTAACAGCGTTCTCGTCTTTTCCGACAGTGCGAGCTATTTCTCTCCAAGAATTATTAACAACATGTTGATCACGGTGATCTCTGAGAGCTGAATCATACAAATGTCTGTATTTATGAACCTCTGCCATACTAGTTCTTGCCGGTCCGCCATGTTTTTCCACGCCCGTCCGTCCGCGTGGTTAGAAATTTTCCGAGGTGCGCGTTGCGGAAATTCTGGGCCGTGCGGAGACTCAGTGGAGGGACGTGGTTGTTAAAATGACGCAAAATGACGCAACTTTTCCGCGTGGAGCCGTGCGGACCTCGCGGACGCGTCAAGCATAAACCAACCTTTAGGCAACTTGTATTTCTTTTCCAGTCAAGGGATCCGCGAGCCAACCAGAAGGAGAGGAAACTTAAACTATAACCATCAGTCAAGTGGTACAGGTGGGTTACATTCTGGACAACCGAATGTTAACGGGGCGAGGGTGAAGCAAGCTCCACCTGGGGGGCAGGGCCCTTTAGCAGTGCATCCCTCTTTTTATAAAGCCAGTTTAGCGTGGGCGTGGCCTATTCAACACAGTCGTCTCCAGTGTGCTGAATATGATTGGTAAACAGAATCCAAAAAACAGCTCATTTATTTGACAAATGTCAAATATTTTATTTGCAGTTAAACTAAATTGAGAGGTTAAATTACTAGATGTTATTGTTTGATCTGTTCAAGCTAGTAGCTGCAATCACACACACACACACATACACACACACACACACACACACACACACACACACACACACACACACACACACACACACACACACACACACACACACACTTTCAATTCTTTCTTTAAAACCTCTGTGGTGGCAATTGTTTATTATTGAAAAGTTGTGAAAAGTGAATAACTAAATAAATGAAATATTTCAATAAATTTTTACAAATGATCTACTTATATGAATATCTGATATAAAATACATGTGCAGTGGTAAATATCTCTGACTGGAATCTAGAACTTGCAGTAGAGCTGCTCTGTCAGTCACCAGCTTGTCAAGGAACCAACACACTTAATCCCCCCTTTGGAACAAACTGTAACTATTTCCCATAAAACCTGCATGCTTTAACCAAGAGTGTTTATTTGCATCATTTCCCATCTTTTTGCAGACACAGTTAGTATCACTCCGGTTTAAGTACTTAAAGGGAAAAGAATGAGTCCAATAAAACAAATGCAACACAATGTAGGCACATTTCCAGCTCAACCACAACCCACCTTTTAAATAAAACGCATCTGCTGGACACATTTCTAATTATAGCCTATTTAATAGTGGATTAAATTAAGTGATATACTGTCTGTGACAGCAGGATCAAGGCTGCAAGGTGAATCGATACTGCTGCCTCCTACTGCTTCTCTTACTGTGGAGAAAGATCACCCTCTTCCTCCACAGATGTCCCTCTCAGGACCTCCCAGTGTTGGTACCAAGCATTAACACAAATTCCATTTTTGGTTCTTTTTTAAAACACAGGAAAAGTTTCTCTTTACCTTGCTGACAGTTTCGTTTGAGTCTGCAAACATCCTCAGAGCTGACGCTGATGGTGGCGTCACTTCCTACTCCGTTTATCCGCGGACAGCAGAGGACGTTGTCGCCCTCTGCTGCCCGCTCTCCCCTAGCTGATGATGCAGTCCCATGCGTGATCCAATGTGTAGACCCCATCGTCTCTGTTCATAGTCCCACATCCACGTCTCCTTATCTCCATAGCTTCTTTTATCCATCTTTTGTATTTCTATTGTTTGGTGTTTATGATCCTTATTGTGTTGTCCCAGTCCATTACATGGTTTTCTCTTGTGCAGTGATCTGTTATGGCTGACTTCTTTATTGTGCTTTCTGCTTCTTATTTTTGCTGCTCTTGTGTGTCTTCGACTTGTTTCTTTCTCGCACTCCTTTCTATGTTCTATTGCTCGTGTGTTGAGTTGGTGTCCAGTTTCTCCGATACATGTTTTATTGCAGAGTTTGCATGGGATTTCGTAAACGACTCCACATTTATGTCCAGCTGGTATCTTGTCTTTTGGGTGTACTAGTCTGTTTCTAACTGTTGTGTATGGTTTTGTTGGTGTGTTTATGTTGTGTTTTTTCATTGTTGCTCTTATTTTTTCTGTTATGCCTTTGATGTATGGTATTGTTATCACTGGTTTTGGTTCTTGTCTTTCTGGGTTTCTGGTTCTTTGCTTTGGTTGTTCTTTTATTTCTGTTGTTGTTTGTTGTTTTCCTTTGTTTATTGCCCATGTTGGGTAAATGGAGTAGGAAGTGATGCCACCATCAGCGCAAACGAAACTGTTAGCGAGGTAAAGAGAAACTTTTCCTGTCTTTTAAAAAAGAACCAAAAATGGAATTAGAAGCCAAACACAGAAAGAACGTACCAAAGATGCATTAACACTGCAAGGAACGACACAACCAAGTGGCTGGCATGGTATACAGAAACATCTGTGCAGATGATGGACTGGAAGCTCCAAGGTCAAAGTCCGTAACACCGCCTAAGGTGATAGAGAACAAGAGAGCCAAGCTCTTGTGGGACTTCCAGATCCAGACTAGCAAAATGGTGATGGCGAACCAACCGAACATTGTGGTGGTGGACAAACAACAGAAGAAAGCCACTGTGGTTGATGTGGCAATACCAAGTGTGACAACATCAGGAAAAAAGAACACGAGAAACTAGAGAAGTATCAGGATCTCAAAGAACTTGAGAAAGCCTGGAGAGTGAAGACATCGGTGGTGCCCGTGGTCATCGGGGTACTTGGGGCAGTAACCCCCAGATTGGAGGAGTGGCTAAAGCAGGTCCCAGGAAAACCATCAGACATCTCAGTCCAGAAAAGTGCAGTACTAGGAACAGGTGATCTTAGGTGTGTTCTTGCTGTGCGTTATTTCTAATTCCATGTTGTCGTTCTTTTTTAAAACACAGAAACGGTTTTGTTACCTGTTATTGATGCTACAGTTTTGCCGACGGCTGCCGGCTTCTTCAGGCTGACGCTGATGGTGGCGCGTCACTTCCTTCTCCGTTTACCTGCGGGCAGCAGAGGACGTTGTCGCCCTCTACTGCCCGCTCTCCCCTCTCCGACGATGCAGTCCCATGCGTGGTCCAAAAGTCAGCCGTAACAGATCATTGCTTAAGAGAAAACCATATAATGGACAAAGACAACACACGGATCATAACCACTGAACAACAAAAATACAAAAGATGGATCAAGGAAGCAATTGAGATAAGGAGACGTGGATGTGGGACCATGAACAGGGACAACGGAGTTTACACGCTGGACCACGCATGGGACTGCATCGTCAGAGAGGGGAGAGCGGGCAGTAGAGGGCGACAACGTCCTCTGCTGCCCGCAGATAAACGGAGAAGGAAGTGACGCGCCACCATCAGCGTCAGCCTGAAGAAGCCGGCAGCCGTCGGCAAAACTGTAGCGTCAATAACAGGTAACAAAACCGTTTCTGTGTTTTAAAAAAGAGCACCAACATGGAATTAGGAACAGGTGATATACTGCAGAACCCCCAAGCTCCCAGGCCTCTGGTAGAGGACCCATGCTTGGAAGGATGAGACCACCCAGGGAGGGTGAGATGGGCTTTATTTATTTATTTATTCATTTTGGTAAAGGCAATGTAATTTAAGGGGGTAGAGGGAATCTCAACTCTATTAAACTCAACTTTTTTTCTCAACCCCAATAAGTAGAAGTATAGAAGAAAGCCAGAGTGCCGATTGACCTTGCCTGTCAATAAGACAGTGGGTGGCACCTTTACAGACATGGTGTATTTTTATTGTAAACTTCTGAAATGGTGATGTAATTCTTTAAAGCAGCAGCAGGGCCCCCAAATGCTGTCTATGTTCATGTAGCTGAAAACAAAACAATGATGTTTGTTTTCAAAGTGGTATTGTGTCTTTTATTCATTCTGCTATACATGTATTGATTAAAAGTGGCAGGGTTCTTGCTGAATGTGGTGCGGCCCTCTGAATGGGAACTGGCAGGACCAGAGTCGAAGCCATCGGCGGATGGCTCAGCATGTTGGCTCACTTTCATTTCTTATTTAAAAAACAACAAGTGCAGAGTGGCTCATATTGAATCAGAGTATAGTGAGCTGTCACGGTACTGCCTCAGCAGCCTTGGAGGGAGGCTCAGTGGCTATTTTTAGGGATGTGGTCATCGTAGGGGAGGGTGGTATTGAGGACTTCCAGTTCATGGTATTTTATTGACCAAAGCCATTAGTGTTTCAACAAGCTCAAGGCAGAGACAAGAAATCTATAAAGGTCACACTGTTGGTGCAAAGTAAAAAGTTACATGCAATTTAACTTGCTGCCATTTATTTTGCAGCTTGTTAACCAGTCTGGACCCTCACGGGGAGGCAGACTGGTTTGATCTATTCAGCTTGGGAGGCTTTTAAGGACCAGAGGGAGACTCACACATATGACCAGAATCATTCTTGTTTTGTCTGAGTAGTTGTCAGTGCAGGGTTCAGACTTACACGTTGCAATTATTTAAAATAAAACATTACTTTCCAACATAATGATAAAATCTCTACGTTCACAAGGACATGGCTTCAAATGAAAGACACCATCTAGTAATGAGCTCAATGCAGTGAAGGAATCCCTAAATCTGAACCTCCCAGGAGGAAGCTCCATTCTGCTCGGGCAGGCACGGTGCCATTCTCAAAATGTAGCCGTATGTTAATAAGGGGTGTGAAATTAAAGTGTCCCTCGGTGCCTGATGCGCTGCTGTACTCAGGCTGTGCAATGCAAAGCATGTTTTTTCAACTGTAAAGTGTTGTTAAAGAAAATTAGGGTGTGATATGACGGCATGGCACATTGGAGACAGTTTCGTAAAACGGTGACTTAGCAGACTGATGTGATGTGATGAGACCAGGCTGTGCCACACCTTTGCTCTGGAGGCCTCAGGTTTCCTAACTCAAAGTAGCATAAAGTCTTTGATATTCATCTTTTCTGAGAAAAAGCAAGTCGGCATGTGTTTCCTGATGTTTAACGACTCACAGTGACCTTAAAAATCTTAGCGTTTATTTTTCTATCATCACCTTTTTATACTTTGTTTCTCCGACTATCTGGGGACTAGTTCAGAGCAGTAGAATTCATTAATTCTGTTTTAATTTCTAGGCATTTTTTACCATCTTAACTGTAAACACATTCTAATAATTGTAATCATACAGATGTTTGTGCAAAAAATGCCATATAGCTGCAGTCTTTATAAAGAGTCATGGAGCAGGACTTCCCTATGGCTTTGAGGCAATTCTGGTCCACCATCCAGTGAGTGTCTCAGGAGGGGGAAGCTGTGCACTACCAACACTGTTTTTGGTAGGGATGGTGCTCTACTGACCTCATTTTAGGACATTGTGGGTTAGTTGACAGAGCACTTAGAGGATATTCTCAATCCCACTGAGTGGGAGGATGATTGGTCAATTGGTGTTGTGTCTACAAAGATTTGGGCATTGTGCCAGTCTGTCGTGGTGAAGAGAGAGCTGGGCTGGAAGGCAAAACTTTCAATTTACTGGTCAATCTATGTTCCAACCCTCACCTATTGTCACAAGCTGTGGGTAGTGACCGAAATAATGAGATCACAGATGTTAGCAGCCAAAAGGAGTTTTCTCCGCAAGGTGGCTGGTGGCTTAGAGATAGGGTGGTGGCTTAGAGATAGGGTAAGAAGGTCGGTCCTGAAGGGGCTCGGAGTAGACCCGCTGCTCCTTCGTATCAAGAGGAGCCAGCTGAGGGGTCTCTTGGTTCTGGTTAGGATGCTTCCTGGATGCCTCCCTGGTGAGATTTTTTGGGCACATCCAACCAGGAGAAGACCTAAAGGAAGACCCAGGACATGCTGGAGGGTCTATGTCTTTCAGGAGGCCAGGCAATGCTTTGGGATTCCACCAAAGGAGCTGGCACAAGTGGCTGGGGAGAAGGAAGTCTGGGCCTCTTTGAGGAGGCTGCTGCCCCCGCGACCCAACTCCGGATAAGCGGATGGATGGATGGATGGATGGATGGATGGATGGATGGATGAAACTTGTACTTACACTTTCTACCCATGTTACAGACGCTGTCTGTTTTGTGGCCACAAGATGGCCTCAGAGCTCCTACCTGTTCACCTGGCTCTAGCTGAGCCAGGTGTCGCTAATTCCTCAATCAGGGAGCTTCCTATAAAAGGCAGCTCCCTCTGTCATTCGAGGAGGGAAGCTTAGCAGAGGCCTTGTGTTAAAGTGAGTGTTTCTCTTTTTCCCTCCTAGTAAACCAGATGTTAAAGTCTTCGTTTTGATTACCTGTGTGGTGTACTTCCTAGTAGCCAGAGCTTGTTTTTGTCTCCATTAGAATACTCGTTACAGAGTTCAGCTCACCCTTTTGGTGGAGTTGTTGTGTTTAGCTCATTCCTTTAGTTTTCCCGGATTAGTACCGGCGTTTTGTGTTTATTGATATTATTTTCCCAGTATTGGATGATCCTTGTGTTTAGTTTTATTAGTAATTCCCCAGTGTGGATATCCTTTTGGTTTTGTAATCTTTCTGTCTTTGCCTGCATAAAGCAGTGTTTTTTAGTTAATAAACTCCTTTAAGAGAGTAAATCTTGGTTTGTCCGGTATTTCACATATATTTCTTTACGCCCCCTTTAACATCATCTCCTAGAGGAGCTGGGGGCTGTAAAAACCCACCAGACAGAAGTCTTGCTCCACTCTTTCTGATCTCTGAGTCATTCCTAACTGACTGCAGGATGATGCTGTTTGTAGCAGCATCATCGTCACAGAAAAAAGATTGTAGGGTCAATTGCAGCCTCTCTGCATGCAGTTTGCATGTCCTCCCTGTGCATGCATGGAATTTCCCTGGCTAGTCTGATTTACTTCTGCAGGCCAAAAACATTCATATTAGATTAAATTGTGAGTCACTCTGCATTAAATCATCAGCAAAAAAAAATTGAACTTGTTTACGATAAACTATCACCAACAAAGGGGACCCGTGGACCTGAAGTAGATTGAAATGAATCTCACAATCATTGCTCATGAAAACACATTCAAGCAGAAACAGCAGGGAAGGCTAAGGATTTATCTGAGTATTTACTTTGTGCTGTTATCGGTTTTTGAACTGTATATATATACTGAAAGCAGTAGTTTATGCTAATACGCTATTATCTTTAACCTCCCACTGCCCTATTGGGTGACCCTGCCAGGAAAGTTGACCATTGAGCAGTTTTGATGGTTTATCCTTTGAGGTCCACGTGGCAGGAATGAGGAGTGAGTACCACCTCACGCCTGCCATGTTTATGTTTATGTTTATTCATTTAGCAGATGCTTTTATCCTAAGCGACTTACAATTCATAACCTATAGGGCATGTTGTGATCTGTGGGGGAAACCCGGAGTACCCGGAGGTAACCCACACATGCATGGGGAGAACGCGCAACTCCACGCAGAAAGGCCGCAGCCGAGCCGAGTTTCGAACCTGCAAGCTTCGTGCTGTGAGGTAACCGTGCTAACCACTGTGCCACCATGCAGCCCATTTAACTCTTTGAAGACCTCTGCATGCCCCACACACTCCCACCCCACTCCCGACATCTTACCCTCATCTTTGTTTAAAAGTGCTTTTCAGTCCATCGGCCCCAGCGTGCTCTCTATAATTAATGCTTCTATGGTTTCTGGTCAGGTCCCTGCTTACTTTAAGAACGCTGTAATCCACCCGCTTCTTAAAAAACTGAGTCTTGACCCCTCTCTCCATAGCAGCTTCAGACCCAATTCTAAACTATCGTTCATCTCCAAGATCTTGGAAAAGTTTGTGTGGCTAAACAACTCACAGCTGCTCTTGATGAACATGACATCTATGATAGCTTCCAGTCAGGTTTTTGTAGCGATCACTCCACTGAAACCGCTCTTCTTAGGGTCTCTAATGACCTTCTGACTCACAGTGATGCAGGGGACTGTTCTGTTCTGGTCCTGCTGGACCTGACTGCAGCCTTTGACAATGTTGACCATCACCTGCTACTGGAGATGGTGAGAAACTGGGTAGGCCTGACAGGAACTGCTCTGGAGTGGTTCTACTCATATCTATCAGAACGTTCTTTCTCTGTGGCCATCTCCAAATTTAGGTCCTCCACCATCTCCCTCACCCATGGTGTTCCACAAGGTTCTGTGCTTGGGGCTCCACTCTTCCTCCTCTATCTGCTCCCTCTTCAGCACATCCTGGAATTTTTAAATGAATCTCCTACCATCTTTATGCAGATGATATCCAACTGTACATCTCCTTTAAGCCTCATGAGATGTCTAAGCTGCAGCTGTTACACACCTGCTTAGACTCTATTAAAAACCTGGATGGCTGGGAACTTTCTACAGCTAAGCTGAAGACAAGACTGAGATCCTCATCTGTGCCCCAGACAAGCTGGTTTGAAACCCTCTGTCAGTAATCTTGGTGTGATCTTTGACCCAACTGCCACCTTGGATTCTCATGTCAGTTCTCTTGTTCACTCTTCCTTTTTCCATCTCAGGAACATTGCTAAGCTGAGTCCCATTCTGTCCCACTCTGAACTTGAGACTGTTATCCAGTCCTTCATCTCCTCACGCATATACTACTGCAACTTTTTTTTTTACTTGTCTGCGCAAAACCTCCCAGAACCGTCTACAGGTGGTTCAGAATGCCTGTGCTCAGATTCTAACCAAATCAGCAAAACACACCCACAACACCCCGCTTCTCCTCCAGCTTCACTGGCTGCCAGTCAACTTCAGGGTTCATTTCAAGATCCTAAGTCTGGTTTTTAGGGCCTTACATTGACAAGCACCATCATACATTGGTGGTCTTCTCAGTCCCTACACCCCCAGCAAGTCCCTGAGGTCCAGTGACCAAAGCCTACTGGTTGTGCAGCGCACCAGGCTTAAGACCAAAGGTGACCATAAGCTGCTGTGGCCCCCAGACACTGGAACTCTCTCCCCTTGAGCCTGAGATCAGTAGACTCAGTGGTCTTCTTCAAACAGCAGCTGAAAATTCACCTGTTCAAGGTGGCTTTGGTGTGACCTTCGTCACCACCATCTCCTTCTTGTTCCGCCTTTCCCGGGATTTACTGATTTCCCTCTTTCCTATTCATTTTCTCTTCATCACAAATTTTATTTTTCTCATTGAAACATATTTTTATTTTTTATTTTTATACTTAAATATATTTTTTTGTTTTTGTGAAGTGTCTCATAATTTTTATATTGAGATGCTCTATATAAAAGATTGTTTTCTTTCTTTCTTTTCTTTTATAGTTGGTTTTCTGTTACTAGCTTGCAGATATCTTAGGATTGCAATTTAGGCACGGTAAAAATGGGTGATGTTGCTGCTGCTGTTTGAAATAACACACTTTGTTGATGTTCTATTTTTCTTCTTTTATTTTTTGTTTGTTTGTTTGTTTATGGGAAGGAGGGTTTGTTGGTTTAACTACTATAATAGTCTGCCAAACGTCCAAACAAAAAAACTATAACCAATCAAACGTTTCACATTTTTCCAATAAATGTGACTTATTTTTTTCATTTGATGCAACATTTACATTTTAGGAGGCCTAAATGGGAAATGGAACAATTACAAAAACACTGAAAGTATCAGAAATGAATCACATGCAATCCTGTTTCTAGTTTCCAATATGTGGCCCATAGGGGGCGGTACTGCATCACAGGTGGCAAACCATTCACATCCATGTTGGAGTTTGTTTTTCAGTTTCACATTTTCCATATTTATTATGTCCATGAACAAAACTGAGCCACCCAAAAGAGATGCAATTATACATTATTCAATGATGCCTTGTTATATTTCATTGTAAAAACTCTTTACCAATATTGGTATTCAAAAACTATGTACTGCTGGAAACTCACCAGATAATTGAGAAGATGTAAAAATATATAACTTTTAGACAAAGGTATATTATCTAACAAGCAACTGATTTTTGTCAAGAAATACATCTAAATGTTCAAGTATGTTTTCATGTGATTGTAAAAACAACTCTTACGGGTGTAATAAATAAATGTTTTTCATTCATTTGTCTTGACTTTCTGTTTTTCACATGCAGGCAATAGCTGTGTTTTGGATATCACACAGAGCTCAAATCAAAGGAATTCACTCAGCCTTCATGTTGACCCAAAGGCACAACAGAGAATATTCACAAAGATTAGATGTGTGTTGTGTTGCTCCTCTGATGTGCTAATAGTCTCTGAGTCAGACCTTGAGTGTTGACTTGAAAGATGCACTAATAAACACTTCAGAAGGTGTTTTTATACATTTGTCTCAACCAGCTGATCACTTCATACCTGTACAGCTTTTGCGGATGTCACGGATAATCGAACATGAATAATCAACAAACATAAATGAGTTTTAATCAAAACAGAACATTAGAGTTTCATGAATGTGCTACATGTTTGCACTGACATTTTCACTAGAGTGTCACACCTGACACTTTTATGTGTTTTGAAGGTTCACTGCTAATTATGATCATCAGATGAGCAGGGCAACCTCTGGAGATAATGAAGGAGAGGACGCACCAACGGAAGAACTGTGGTTTCTTCACAAACAGGTTATTCAGTTCTTCAGCAGCAATTCATTTCTATTGGCAGTACCACTGTAGCTGCATGCTAAACAATTCCCAAAAAAAGCAAAAACCCAAAAGAAAGAAATTCAGCTTTTGAATGGGAAACATAAAGCAGCAGTTGCAGTAGCTCAGGAGGTAGAGCGAGTTGTCCAGTAATCAGAAGGTTGTAGGTTTGACCCCAGCTCCTGCCAGAAAATGCGAGAGGGTGCTCGCTGCAGAACTACAAAGGCGGAGCTGCACCATAAGGTGGAGCTGCACCAGAGTCAGCCCCGCCCATTCACGCAAACTCAGCCTAGCCCACTGACTTCCGTTCTTGTTTTTCAACTTTATCGCAAACTAACCTGACTCTCATGAATTACGGCTGTTACTAGTTTACAGTCGTTAATGCTTTGTTCTGTGCGCCAATTAAACAAGATAAATATAACTTGCTACATGACAAAGTCTGAATATATCCTGAAATGAAAAGGTTTCTTTCAGCGAATATCTGCCCACAGCCGCTCCAACAAAACTCCTGTACAACAACATTTGACTATATAATGTGAGTTCTGGTAGTCCAGTGGCAAGATTGTTTAACTTAAATTTTGCTTTCCCCTCAGCTGATGCTGGTTCGGTTCTCGGTGGGATCGGCAACAATCTATTTTGCCAGCTGAAACATTTAATTTGTTCATATTTTAGTTGTAATGTTCATTTTCAGCAAAATATTTATGTCTCTACAAGTTCTTTGAATTTGGTCGTTCCTAAACAGCATTTTAGTTGAAACTCTGCTCACAGATGGACTCACACTGGCTAAATAAACGAATGAATAAATAAAAAAACACATTAGTCATTATATGTTAAACGGCATACCAATAAATTGTTGTAAACATAGTACTGGCAAGTGTAGCTAGAAATGAGGAAAAGGGCTTATAGAATATTTCCACTACTGGGAGGCGAACCTGCGCAAAACTGCATGTCAACCTGATACCATAACCACTACACCACCACATCTTGTAATACTTGTGTGGTGTTGCATGTTATTGTGCCATCCAGTGTGTCTTTGTAGACGGATGTATGATTTTTCTGGCGGTGTCTCAGTAGAAGTCATTTCAGAAATAATTTGTCAGAAAATTCACAGAATATCCAGATTTGAGAACCAAGACCAGACCAACTTCGGGGGAGGAGACCAAATTGAAGCTGAGATGGGAAGAAACTGCATGAATGAGGCCAAAAATGGCTTTGGCATGTTTCGTATGAGGAAATGACAATATAAGATGATTAAAAGTTCCAAAAGTTAGATTTTTAATTATATGGAACCTTTACAAAAACTGTTCAATTCACTTCTCAACTCCGTCCCCAATCCTGCATTTTTTAGCTATAACACCCTCTTTGGTTCCAGAATGCTATAAAGTCTGACAACTGGAAGGAATTGGACTGACTCTGATGGAATGGGCGGGGCTGATTCTGGAATGGGCGGGGCTGACTCTGGTGCAGCTCCACCTTCTGGTGCAGCTCCGCCTTTGTGGTTCTGCAGCGAGCACCACTTGGAAAATGCTGCTGTTGTGTCCTTGGGCAAGACACCTAACCCACCTTGCTTGCTGGTGGTGGTCGGAGGGACCGTTGGTTCCAGTGCTCCCGTCAGTGCACCCCAAGGCAGCCGTGGCTGCATCGTAGCTCATCAACACCAGCGTGTGAATGGGTGAAAGACTGATTGCGTTGTAAAGTGCCTTGGGGGGTTGTAGAACCTTACGAAGGCAGTATACAAATACAGGTGTAACTGTGGAAGATTACTTAAAGAAGTTTAATGACACAGGAGTGTTTGTGGTTGAACATCTGACAAAGAGAAATGCAGAAATCACATGGCAACCAAAAGTTCTGAAGGAGAGAAAAATAGAGGAAACATGAGCAAGGAACTGCAAAGCTTAATGGACCAATAGAACATGCCATGGTTGTGAGCACAAGAAACTCATCTGGAAAATCTCAAATGAAAACAGTAGAACATGGACTGATGGGTGAAAGGGAATTTTAGTTACTTTTTTTGAGTACATATTTTAACTACATAAATATATATATATGTATATATATATATATATATATATATATATATATATATTTTTTTTTTTTTTTTTTTTTTTTTTTTTTGCTTGTTTGTTTTTTGTGGGGTTTGATATTTTAATTCATGGATATAGCAGATTTCGCCTTAAGTTTTTAATGATGTAGATCATAAATCAAATCTGATAGAAAAAGATGTTGACTCAGAAATGAATGAATGAATGAAGCATCACTCACCTGGATTGTGAATATTATACTGTAGGACTAGGACTTTAAATTGGATAGAATGGATTTTCATGAATACAGCTCAGCAGCTTCTCTAAGATCTCAGACTACTTAAATGAGTCCAAGGAGGTTTGCAGTTGTTGCAGTTTCAAAGACTTGGGTCACAGATTGGAAGAAGTTATAAACTAGATACCTATGAAATGTTTACTCAGAACAGATCTAATAAAAGAAGGCGTGGGGTAGCACTTGTTAGGATTGGTTTCAAGTGTAGGATACTTGTGATAATGACCATATTTTTTGAGAACCTTATGGAGTGTCTGTCAATTGAAGTTACATGCAAAATTTCCAGAAGCATTTCTATGGGCTGTATTTATGGTCGTCCTGGTTATAGACCAGTTTGATGAGTGTTTTGAAGAGTTATTTAGCCGATACAGAAACAAAAGGACTTTGGTTTGTGGTGACTTTAACATAGGCTTGCTTAAGCAGATGAAAACCCTAAAACTGCAGAATTTAATAATTTTATGTTTACTTTAGGTTTTTGTCCATTCAAATTGAGACCAAGTAGGATTACTGTAGAGAGCATTCCATTGATTGACAATGTTCAAGACAAAGAATGGTCTCTTCCTAACCAGTGTTACTGCTCATTTACCTGTATTTACAGTGATGGAAATGATGAAATATGAGCATCTAAGTTATTAATGGACTGATGATCTAAATAACTCCTACAATGCATTTCTATGAGTTTGAAAATGTATGATGATAAACATTGTCCTCTCAAATGTTATCAGCGGGGGGGGGGGGGGGTTATCAAGAGCAACGTCTTCCTGCGGTGTCTATGAGGGCGCACAGGGTTGGTTAGGGTTCCACCACTAGATATGTATATAAACACGTGTTTACATACATATCTATGGTTCCTCCTACGTTCATCACAGCAGTGGGTGGGGTGTGAGCGGGTGAGTTTGACCAACTTCCGGGGAGGTTTGTTAAGATGAACGGCTCTCTACAGGGACTTGGCTCTCATCATTCACGTTGAAAACTCGTTCAAAAGATTTGATTTGTTCGTGAACGTCACGTCACTAGACCTGTGAGTTTTTTATTCTGCCTGCATCACGTCAGCGGGATGGATTTTAATATTAGAGCTTTTGTTTACATTAACATTTGAGTCTGTGGTAAGTGTATGTTGAGCAGAGTCAGGACTCGGCCAAGGCTGCCCTTTGTCACCGATTCTGTTCAAAACCTTTATGGACAGGATTTCTAGGCACAGCCAAGGTGTGGAGGGCATCCGTTTTGGTGGCCTGAGGATCAGGTTGTCACGTTGTGTGGCTGGAGATGGTGGACCATGTGTGGTGGTGGGTTCCGGAGGCAGAAGAGCAGGCACGGATAACGTAAAAACGAATTTAATTACTGAACGGGAACGGCAGGAACAAACACAACGGTGACAACAAACAACAATGAACTGACAAAGGACATGGGCAAAACAGGTGGTACAAATACTGAGGGCTAATTAGGGAAACACGGGCAGGCAAACGAGGGACAGGTGAGAACAATAAGGGTAATCATGGCAGGAGAGGAACACAGTCAGGCGGGCAGGGGCAGATCGTGACACAGGTATCCGCTTTTTGCAGATGATGTGGTCTTGTTGGCTTCATCAGAACGTGATCTTTATGGAGCTAGGATTGGGACAATATTCAGTGTAACTTGTACCAAGTTTTGTAACTTGGAACATGCTTCATGACACGTAACTTTGGATTCGTAACTTGTACCTTTAGTTTTCTAACTTGTAATTCTCAATTTGTACTTGTATTTCATGTTTTGTAACAGGACGTTTTCATTTTGTACATGTATTTTTTATTTTGTAAAATCAAACTTTTATTTTGTACATTTACTACTCATTTTGTAACATCAAACATTCATTCAGAAACATGAAACTTTCGGTTTTTACCTAGAAGAATTCCAAAATAAAAAAATCAATGTACAAGTTTGAAATCAAAACTCTCAAAACACACATTTCATTCTACAGGTACAAACCTCAAATCTACAGGGTTACATATCTTTTTGTCTCAATTCTAGCGTCAGTGGGAGGAACTTGGGTGGAACCAATGAGAGCACGAGTCTTAGCTACCAATCACGTTTCTCGAATTCCTGTCCAATCATTGGGAGAGGAGGGCAGGGTTCTGTCAGAGCTGTAGAAAGAGAGAGTTACAACACTCTTTGAACTCGCCGACTCATGGTCGTGGTTCATGGAGCTCTCAGTTCCAAACATCCCAGCACCGTAAGTCAGTTTGAACGGCGTATGGTGGGACAAATCAAAAAAATTTAATATAATCACATTTCCCCTGGCGATTTGTGGTAATTATTGAATAATATTATATATTATATTATATATTATGCCCTAACTCCTTTACAAAGTAGCCTATTTATATTTTTCCGAGCATTTGTAGGAAGACAAACACCCGTGACTGTTCTACATTACAGGAACACGACAGTCCTAACACACTGTAGAACACATTTAGACCACATACATTACTATAATATGTTATAGCAATAAATATGATATAGTAATGCAACACACTGCTCTAATATAAGCATCCTTAATAACTTTAAGTCCTACAAGAAGCCCTAAAGTCGAGTTGTAATATCCATTTTAAAGTGTTTATTGAAAGCTAGAATTCTGCTCCAGCTTACCTTGAAGAAAATATGTAGCTGTTTATGCTTTGAATGGTGATCTATTATGTTCAGTAGAATATATTTTACAATCATTACTTTATATTTTTATGTGAAGACAGTACATGCATCTATAACCCAGTTTATCTGGCTTCTATAGCAACTAATTAAAAATAAATTTTCAAAAAAAAATGTATGGTCAAACAGTAGATAAAAAAGTGTTATTTGTGAAAAAATGAACACCAAACTTGTACAACATGTATAATAGCATTTTTAATAAAGCATTTTACCAACATTATGTTTAGTCAATACATATGTGCAAATAAGCTGAATCAATAAATTTGAGCAATGTACTCAAGACCTAATGAAACTCTTTTGAATAACTTTATTTTGATTATTATTAAAATAAAATGTGTCTGTGGGTTAAAAATTTGAAATGACTAATTTTAGGGTTGGATAAAATTTTGAAATGTAATTTTTCATCTCCATTTTTGGTGTAGTTCAATATTTCTATATGTACAAAAACTGTATTTTAATAATCCCTTTATAGGTTGATTATCTTGCCATGGTTGGCTGCGCTGCATATAGCAATTGGTCTGAGGGAGGAATCAGAATTGTGGCTTACCCAAAGACGCAGAGAAGAAGAAAATGGTTGGCTCAAGTCAGCAGGAGCAACCTCACCATGACCAGAGATCACCATAACAAAAAGCTGTGTGCAGTGAGTTTAACGTGCACTCTCAAATGTTTTCTATCAAGGCTCTACATGTTTTGCTCTCAACTGCACAAGGCTGCAATTAAATTGTTGAATGTGGCAGGAAATAAACTAATACACCACTCTACAGGCACATTTTGAGGAGGGACAGTTTACTAAGACTAGGCAAGGCAAGGTGAGACTCAGGGCTGATGCTGTTCCAACCCTGTTTGTTCATCGCCCTGAACCAAGGAGGAGGAAGGATCCCGCAGTGAATTACAGCAGAACCACTGACCACACAAATTGTACTAAAGTAAACTGTGGTACAAATCTTTTGAAATATTAGACATTTGTGTTTATTTTATTTAAAATTGATTCTTTATTCTAACAGTGCCATTATAATGTCAGAGAATGAGGAAAGCAGCAGCAGCAGTGAGGCAAATGAGATAAGGGAAAGTGAGGGGGGACATGAGATGGTATCAGGAGAGAGGGACATCCCAGGAAGCCATGAGGAGCCGGCGTCAAGGCCGGGAGGAGAAAGGAACAGGCGATGCAACCAGGGAACCCAGCTGGAAAACCTAAGGGAGGAAATAGAAAGTCAAAAAGGCATGAAAAACACATGAGGCATTAAATGGAGTAAACAGACAATCAAAAAGGCCGTACAACTCCGTTTTTCAGTGGGTTCAACAGGCTACAGGATTCTTCAGGACATGAGTATCCCTCTGCCTGATGTTAGAACCCTGCAAAGACAAATGCAGCCCATTAAGCTGGAACCAGGTGTGTTAGGAGAGGTGTGTGACATGCTCAGTTTGAAGGTTAAAAATCTGACAGAGATGGAATGAGAGTGTGTGCTTACTGTGGATGAGATGGCAATCACTCCAGGCACGCATCACTCCATCACAGACCCAACTGGGTTTTACCACCACCGTTGTTCCTGGTCAGCTCTCCGCTCAGCCACTATGAAAACATGAAGATGGACACACAACACAGTTTAACCTTTAATGGTTACATAAGATTTTTGTTTTAGTAACTCTTTGACATTTATTTATTGATAGTTGTGTTATTAGTTCTTATTTCTTGTCATTCCTTAAAAACAAAATTGCAAATGTTGATATTATAAATCAAGTGGAAATGAACAGTTTTATGGAAAATGTCTCATTTTTAAAAGTTATTGTGTTCGACTACTGTTCTTGAATTGTCTTAATTCTATTCTTATTACTTGACTCCACAAAACAGAACAACATATCTTCTTATGTTCGTAATCCTGTTTGTCTCATGCTTCAGCAGCTCACTGCAGTCAGTGTTATTAACTGAAAAATATTAAATAATTACTTGTCTTCACAATCACATTTTCTTTATTATTGGTCTCTCCATTTGTGCTTCCATTTCTGATGCATGTTCGTGTTGCTACAGCAACCAGCAACGTATTGTACAAAAAATCCCGAATAAAACTAATAATGTAAAAAGTTTATAACCTATTTCAAACGGTGGGGAATATTTTTAAAACGTAGAATCAAACAAACTGAAATAAACCCGTCTGCAGCCCATACTCCTGCTCACAATCAACAAGCTGCACACAATTAGCTCATTAAAGGTTATCTAGCTAAACCTGGCAACATAAAATATCATCGTTGGCTTATTTTGGTACAAAGCGGTTAGCTAACGCTTCACAATGCAACAAAATGATGATATTTCATCAACTTACTGGAGAAAATCCTTCCGAAACACCGAAAATGAACTGCGTCAATGCAGCAGCGGGGTCTGTTTGGAACTATTCAAAGCTACATGAACCACGTTACTCCTGCATTCCATTCTACCCATAGGAGTCTATTGGAGTGTCGTAACTCTCTCTACAGCTCTGACAGAACCCTGCTCTCCTCTCCCAATGATTGGACAGGAATTTGAGAAACGTGATTGGTAGCTAAGACTCGTGCTCTCATTGGTTCCACCCAAGTTCCTCCCACCGACGCTAGAATTGAGACAAAGGCTGTGTCTCAATTCAGGGTCTGCATCCTACCTCGGCCGGATTCGTCGGCCGGTTACGTCACAGCGCCGCGACTCGGCCTGTCCCAATTCGAAGACTCCTTCAAATGCGGTCGACGAATGCGGCCTTCTTTTCGCCTGAATGAAGGATGGGTCGGGTGTATCCTTCAATAGGTAGCATTTCCCAAGATGCCTTGCGGGCCGGCCGACAGAAAAACTTAAAAACAATGGCGGACAGTGAAGCGGGAGCTGTCGGAGAGGATTGCGCATATAAATGTAAGTATAAACTTGAAAACTGTCAGTTTAAGGACTTTTTGTGATACATGAACGTTATTTTAGTTAGAAATGTTACAGTAAAAGTGCTTGTATTGCGGTCTCGGCTCGTATGTTCGGCCGCGCTCGGTGTCGTACTTCTCCCGCTACGTTTCCCCCTGATTTTAATTGAAGTTTGTATTTTAGGACCAAAAGAGAAAACCAGGGAATTTATTAAGCTTAGGGCGGAGATGGACCACATGATCACCGGAGCAAAGTATTCGGCGGCTGTGGCATGGAGGTACAATAACATCTCATATTTTAAAAACTCGTTTGAGTTTATTTTTTCTGCGAAAACATGAAAGGAATAACCCGTTGTCCTCTTTTCTCTTCCTGTTTCTTTTCTTACATGTTTGTTAAGACTATTCTGGAGAAAATGGGCATCCAGGGGAAGGTGCCAGCGATGACCAGCATCTGGAGCTGATCTGGGAGGAATTGAGGCTGCAGAGGGAGGCAGAGCAGCAGAGAGCACAGGAGAGAAGGAAGAACTTTGACAGCTTTTTACTTTGCTAGAAAAAATGGTTAAGGAAGATTAAACATGTACATGTAAAAGAAATATCTAAATAAAATCAGTTCTGCATTAAACTCTTGAATTTTATTTTTGTTTACAAACGAGAATTGTTTACTAGAGGGTATCCGCTGGGTCTTGAAAAGTCTTAAAAGGTGATAAATCGGTTTTGGTCAAATTAAGACCCTTAGAAAGTATTAAAAACTATTATCACATCTTTGCTCATGCTCAGCTTGTCTAAAGTATTTTCTCTGAATTAGCTCTCCAACAGTCAAGGAAATGATTAACCCACAGAGACCCACGGTTGTAATATTACAACATCAGATTTAAGTCCACAAAAATAAACCTTCCCCATTTTTTTTCTTTTTAAAACCACATTTACATTGCTAATAGGTCTTATTGTTCAGTTCTGCAACACTGTTGGCTGTTAAAATGTGTAAATAGGCCCGTTTATCTGGCCTCCTAGAACAACATGTGAAAGGTTAAAAAAATATTTTGCAGTTGTTTTCTAAATTTGGGTTTCTGGGGGTTAAAAAGCTAAATAAAACGTCGAGCTCCATCGTTTAAGGTTCCTTCTGCCCAGCGGTTCCATGGTTGCTAGGCGACGGAACGTTCGCCGAGGGAGTTCATGAAGGCTAGGCCTGTCCAAATTCACAGCCGTTAACATCCGGTCTACCCGGCCGACGGAGGACGCAGCCCACGTCGGCCGGGTGGGCTGGGTCCTTCGAAGGATGCAGACCCTGAATTGAGACACAGCCAAAATGATTCGTAACACTGTCGATTTGAGGTTTGCACCTTTAGAATGAAATGTGTGTTTTGAGAGTTTTGATTTCAAACTTGTACATTGATTTATTTTGGAAGTCTTCTAGGTAAAAACCGAAAGTTTCATGTTTCTGAATGAATGTTTGATGTTACAAAATGAGTAGTAAATGTACAAAATAAAATTTTGATTTTACAAAATAAAAAATACATGTACAAAATGAAAACTTCCTGTTATAAAACATGAAATACAAGTACAAATTGAGATTTACAAGTTAGAAAACAAAAGTTACAAGTTACGAATCCAAAGTTACGTGTCATGAAACATGTTCCAAGTTACAAACTTGGTACATTTACACTGAATATTGTCCCAATCCTAGCTCCATAGAACTTGATCTTCAGCTTTCGCTGGAGCGGTTTGCAGTCGAGTGTGAAGCAGCTGGGATGAGAATCAGCTCCTCTAAATCTGAGACCATGGTCTTGATTTGGAAAAGGGTAGAATGCCTTCTCTGGGTCAGGGATGAGGTCCAGCCCCAAGTGGAGGAGTTTAAGTATCTCGGAGTCTTGTTCACGAGTGAGGAAAACTGGAGTGTGAGATTAATAGGTGGATTGGTGCTGCATCTGCAGTGATGTGGACGTTGTTCCGGTCTGTCGTGGTGAAGAGAGAGCTTAGTCAGAAGGTGAAGCTCTCGATTTACCGGTCGATCTACGTTCCAACCCTCACCTATTGTCATGAGCTTTGGGTAGTGATCGAAAGAACGAGATTGCGGATACAAGCGGCCAAAATGAGTTTTCTCTGAAGAGTGGCTGGGCTCTCCCTTAGAGATAGGGTGAGAAGCTCGGTAATTCGGGAGGGGCTCGGAGTAGACCCGCTGCTCCTCCACATCGAGTGGAGCCAGTTGAGGTGGTTCGGGCATCTGGTCAGGATGCCTCCTAGACGCCTCCCTGGTGAGGTTTTCCGGGCACGTCCAACCGGGAGGAGACCTAAAGGTAGACCCAGGACACGGTGGAGGGACTGTCTCTCACCCGGCCAGGGAATGCCTTGGGATTTACCCGGAGGAGCTGGCCCAAGTGGCTGGGGAGAGGGAAGTCTGGGCCTCTCGCCTTAGGCTACTGCCCCCGCGACCCGACTCCGGATAAGCGGATGAAAGTGGATGGATGGAACAAAGTGGGAAACCTTAGAAAAATTAATGATTTATTCATAAAATTATGTGGCATTTCAAAAGTTACAATCTTAGAAATTCTCTATAGTGAAACTAATAGCATTATTCCATAGTGTATAAAGATTTTTTACAACAGTTATAATCTTAGAGGTGCATTGAGTTTTGAATGTAAAGAAAGAACTAATGTTATATCAACGTGTGTTTCTGTTATCGATGTGAAATTATGGAACGAGCTAAATGATGACATAAAGAAATGTACTTTTTTAACCAAAATTCACATCTTAGGCATCAAATACTTAATGAATATGAAAATTGTGTGTAAAACATTAAAGAATGGTATTTTTTGTTGGAAAAATTAAAAAAGAAATTAATTGCATGTACATACCAATTATAGGTGGAGAACAGGGTGGGCTAAAATAAGCACTGCTTCTGCCTGTTCCTTGTTTGGTTGTAAGTCATGATTTTATCTTTGTTGTTTGAAACTTATTTTCTGTTAACATGAAAAGCAAAATAAAGACAGAAGATAAGAGCTCTTGCATGATGACATTTTTCTGTCACAGGTGCTGCTGTGTCTGACATTTGGACTTCAGCATTAGTGTGATGGTGTTTCCACAGGCTAATTATCCCCCCCCCCCCCCCCCCCCACACACACACACACACCATTGACTTCCAATTAGGAAAGGATTGTCATCTGACCCTTATCGTAGATGATTTGTTAGAATACTGTCTGAAACGGGGGAGAGAGAGGGACATTCAAATGGGAAATCATCGCTTTACCAAATGCCACATCAACTTGTGAACACCAACAGAGTTCATTTATTATGCAGCGTTTTTCCCTCTGCAGACAGAGTCAGAGAATGGATTAAAAAAATCTCTGATTTGAAATTGAAACGATGTGACGTATTCTGAATTAATAGAAAAAAAGAGAAGTACGTGTTCCACTAACAGAAAGTCAAATGCATGGCGGCTTCTCTCCAGACACCTTCAAATTAATGTTTTGCCGTTCTGTCAGACTTTGCCGTTTTGTCTGAAGACCGTCTCCCTGGAGGCTCTGGTGAAGACATGGATTTACTCTGAACTTCTGGGTTGGAGACCCACAAGTGAAATCAAAGTTTCACATTTAAAAAGCTGAGTGTATTTTATCATTTGAAGTTTGTTTTTTAAAACTTCCCATTGTGCAACAACGTGGTCGAGGCAGGCGGACTCATTATAGACAAGATCTGCACGTCCATGTGACGTTGACTGTTTGCAGGGTTCAGAGTTGCTTGAACATCTTTGGTACGTTTGTTCTGTGTTAATTAACAAATTTCATCATTTGATTATTTTCTGCACACAGCAAAATAAAGATTTGTTTTTCCATTTTAAGCTGGCAAGTTTCAGCTAGTAGCACGTCTGAGTACCACCGATGTTGTTGGCGTCACTTCCTTCTCCGTTTACCTGTGGACAACCGAGGACGATGTCATCCTCTATTGCCCGCCCCTCCTCGCCGATGACCGTGTCTCAGGAACAGTCCAGTGTATACACTCCTTTGTCCCTGTTCCTGGTCCTAGGTCCACGTCTCCTTATTTCTATCGCTTCCTTGATCCATCTTTAGTATTTTTGTTGTTCGGTGTTTATGATCCGTGTGCTGTCCCAGTCTAACATATGATTTTCTCTTGCACAGTGGTCTTTCACAACTGATTTCTGTATTGTACTATCTGCTTCTTGTTTTGCTCCTCTTGTGTGTCTTCGATTTGTTTCCTTCTCACACACCTTTCTGTATTCTTTTTTCCATGTGTTGAGTTGGTCTCCGGTTTGTCCTATGTATGTTTTATTGCAAAGTTTGCATGGTATTTCGTGTATGACTCCACATTTTTATCTGATGATATCTTGTCTTTTGGTTGTTCTAATCTTTTACTGACTGTCATGTATGAGGCCGTTGGTGTGTTAAAGTTGTGTTTTATATTGTTGTTAATTTTTCTGTTATGCCTTTGATGTATGGAAGAGTTATTACTGTTTTATTTGTTTTCATTTGTTTATTGCTAATGTTGGGCAGGGCTGTTGCTAGCTATTTTGGTGCCCTAAGCACAAAGGCTTCGTGGTGCCCAACAGATCCACGGCAGCAGCCAAGACACCGGCCCATTACGCCCAGGGAGGGAGGGCGGAGACCCCCCACCACTGCCCGGGCACTACCTGAGGAGCGCCCCAGCCGCCACCGCCGACCACCGGCCCCAAGGCAGAGGGCCCCGCAGAGGAAACACTGAAGGATTAAAATTTATAACTGTAAAATAACAAAAGCTAATATGGATAGAAAGTAACTGATAAAAAGCGATTATAAAGATAGTAAAAGAAAACATAATCATATAAAAACACTAAGATGTAAATAAAATAATAAAATTAAGTAAAAGGGATAAATAGGTGTATATATAAATAAACAAATACGACAAGTGATACATTTAATCAGACTAGATAAATAGTAATCAGTTAAAAGCTAAGCTATGTGTCAGTGACTTTACAGCAATCCTCATACTAAGCAAGCATATAGAGCTCCGGACCCCACGTGACTCTCAGTTAGTGGACGCCATTTTGGCATGCAAAAAAGGTAAACAAACACGGATGTAACCATGAACATGAATGGGATCCGCTTGGATTTTACTTCGCCGGAGTTTACTTCACACTTTAAAACAGAAGAAATCGTTTTATATAGTCAGAAATTAAATAGACTGAACATCTCCGACCCTTACCGTGCCCCTGGGATACTTTTTAAAAACGCCAGAAGATGTCGGAGCGGACTTCTTACCGGCACAACACCGGACCTGGCCGGGGGAACCCCTTGGGATTCCCCCGGCCGGAGGAGCTGGGGAGAAGGTCTGGGACTCTCGACAACACCGGACATGACCGGGGAACCCCTTGGGATTTACCCGGAGGAGCTGGCTCCGGTGGCTGGGGAGAGGGAAGTCACGCTACTGCCCCCGCAACCCGACTCCAGATACGCGGATGAAAATGGATGGATGGACAGACAAATAACAGATTTACACGTAAGTAGTCTCGGTGTGTGATCTGACAATTGATCAACCATTGCTTAAAAATTAAATACAGCTTAGCCGGTTAATTGCTGTGATCATAAAACACGGAAACAGCAGCATGCAGAACTCACGAGGCAACGTTTTACGTGATGTTTACTTGCTGCTATGAGTAATAAGACAGAAAAAGCCACGATAAAATAAGTTTAGGAAGCCCACTAATAATCGTAATAAAAGCATTTAAAATAAATACCACACACAGTTGAGGAAACGTTGGTTTAAGTACCTGATATGAAGCGGTCGCTGCATAAGTGAAAACCTTTACTCTCGGGATCCCACAGCTTCATTTTACCCCGGTCACTAGCGCGTTTTATTACAATGATCCAACGTTTGCGGCGCTCCGGATCTTGGGGAATCCTGTAGATGGCTCATTCCTTATGTCGTCCGCGTCTGTTCTGCATCCTGTGGCACAACAGGAATCTACCATAGTTCCCGTTTGATTGAGTTTTCTGACAATAACAAATAGTCCAGCTGCCGGCTTCTGCATGCCAATATGGTGCCGTTTCGATTTGAACTGTTGCATGCCGGGAAAAGTGACGTCAACTCCCGGAGCTCTATAGCGACAGTGGAGAGGAAAACTCCCTTTTAACAGGAAGAAACCTCCAGAGGATCCTGGCTCTGTATAAGCAGCCATCCACCACGACTCACTGGGGATCGAGAAGACAGAGCACACACACACACATGCACGCACACACACACACACGCACGCACACACACACACACACACGCACACACACACACACACACACACACACACACCAAGCAATGTGTCCATGGTTACACCGTAATTGCTTAGTAAATATTCTATTTGGCGAGAGATAAACTTTGTTGTATTTATCCTAGTGAATCTATTGTTAAACGGGTAAACTAGCAGTAGCACATCCAACGTCAAGGAAACAAAAGTTATTGTCAGGAGAGGGAAAAAGTTTAAGTGGTTAGCAGCAGTGTGCTAGATGATGGCCCCCTCCATGAGGCCACCACAGCTCAGCAGAACATCATTGTAGCTTCTTCTGGGGAGAAAAACACTTAGAGAAAAATAACTGAAGTAGTAGGAAATAATTCAGTTAAAGAGTATATTGTAGAAGAAAGTAGTAGAGCATGAAAAGTAGTCAGTGTATCCTCCAGCAGTCTAAGCCTATAGCAGCATAACTACAGAAATAACTCTGGATAACCTAGCCTTTTTAGATGGAAGAATGTTGGAGGCAAGGCAAGGGAGAGCCGTCTTTACCGACTGTTCACTCCACCTCCCTCTACTCCCCAACTTGTCCAGATCTAAGCTAACATCAGATTTTAACCATTGGCCCTATCAAATAAAAATGTTTTGAGCCTAGTCTTAAAAGTAGACAAGGCGTCTGCCTCACGGACTAAGACTTGGAGCTGGTTCCACAGGAGAGGAGCCTGATAACTAAAAGATCTGCCTCCCATCCTAATTTTAGATATTCTGGGAACCACCAGGAAACCTGCAGTCTGAGAGTGAAGTGCTCGGTTAGGAACGTACGGAAAAATCAGATCACTGATGTATGATGGAGCTTGATTATTAAGAGCTTTATATGTGAGAAGAAGGATCTTAAAATCTATTCTGAATTTAACAGGTAGCCAATGTAGGGAAGCTAAGACAGGATAGATATGATCTCTCTTTTTAATTCTCATCAGAACTCTAGCTGCAGCATTTTGGACAAGCTGAAGACTTTTAACTACATTCTGTGGACTTCCTGAGAGTAATGAATTACAGTAATCCAGTCTTGGTGTAATAAATGCATGAACTAGTTTTTCAGCATCACTCCTGGAAAGGATGCTTCTAATTTTAGCAATATTCCGAAGGTGGAAACAGGAAATCCTACAAACCTGATTAACCTGGGATTTGAATGACATGTTCTTGTCAAAAATAACACCAAGGCTCCTTACTTTGTTCTCAGAGACTAATTTAATGCCATTCAGGTCAGGTGATTGACTAAGCTATTTCCTTTTCTGGATTTCTGGTCCAAAGATGAGAACTTCCGTCTTGTCTTGATTTAAAAGCAAAAAGTTTAGAGTCATCCAATTTATTATGTCCTCAAGACAAGCCTGTAATCCACCTAACCGATTAGGTTCATCAGGGTTAATGGATACATATAACTGAGTATCGTCAGCATAACAGTGAAAGTTTATCCCATGCTGTCTAATGATTTTACCAATTGGGAGCATATATATAGTAAAAAGAATTGGCCCAAGCATTGAACCCTGTGGTACTCCACAAGTAACCCTGGAGTATGAAGAAAATTTGTCACGTACATTTACAAAATGAAATCTGTCAGACAGGTATGATTTAAACCAGCCTAGCACTGTTCCTTTGATCCCTACAACATGTTCAAGCCTTTCTACAAGAACATTGGGATCTACTGTGTCAAAAGCAGCACTGAGATCTAACAAGACTAGAACAGACACAAGATTCTTATGAGAATATCATTTGTAACTCTCACTAATGCAGTTTCAGTGCTGTGATACTCTCTAAAACCAGACTGAAATTCCTCAAACAGATCATTAGTGTTTAAATGCTCACATACTTGGATGGCCACTATTTTCTCCAGGACTTTGGATAAAAATGGAAGGTTAGGTATTGGTCTATAATTCAATGGGTCATCTGGACCCAGAGAAGGCTTCTTAAGTGAAGGTTTGATTACAGCAACCTTAAAATCCTGTGGTACTTATCCATTTACTAAGGATAGATTGATTATATCTAGAATGGGGGCAGTAACCAAAGCAAATGCATCTTTAAATAATTTGGTTGGGATTGGATCTAAAATGCAAGTTGAAGATTTAGATGAAGCTAATATTTTTGGTAACTCTGAAAGCTCAACTGGATCAAAACGGTTCAAGCACAGATGAGGTTCTAAAGTTACCTCTGATGCTGCCTCACTTACTGAGGAAGAAGAAATCACATTAGAGAGGATGCGAAAGATTTTGTTTCTAATAGAATTAATTTTACTTGTGAAAAATCCCATAAAGTCGTTACTGCGGAGGGCTAAGGGAATAGATGGTTCAGAGCTATGATTCTGTGTAAGTTTGGCAACTGCACTGAAAAGAAATTTAGGATTATTCTTATTCTCCTCAATTAACGCTGAGTAATAAGCAGTTCTAGTTTGTCAAAGCTTATTTTTATAAAGCACAAGACTATTTTTCCAGGATAGGTAGGGCTCCTCATGGTGCGTAGAGCACCATGTTCTCTCCAATTTTCTAGAGTTTTGTTTTAAAGCTCGCAAATGAGAATTAAACCAGAGAGTCAACTTCCTGTCCCCAATTACCTTCTTTTTTAAAGGGGCAACATCCTCTAATGCCACACGTAAAGAGGACGTAACATTATGAACTAAAGCATCAATTTGTGAGGGGCTAGAAATGAGAATATATCCCTCTGCTACGTTCCTCTGAGATGCTGAGGACAGTAAAGATGGCACAGTTGATTTAAAAGATGCAACAGCGTTGTCAGATAGAGACTGACTATAGTGAAATTTACTTTCATGCCTCGAGAACTCAGTTATAAAAAACTCAAAGGTATCAGAAAGTGGTCCGAGAGGACTGGATTATGTGGAAAGATCGTTATTTCCTCACACTCTATGCCATAAGTCAGCACAAGGTCCAATGTATGATGGCAGGAGTGGGTGGAGTTATGTATTCTTTGAATAAAACCAATTGAGTCTAGGATATTACTAAAGGCTACACTGAGGCTATCATTTTCAATGTCCACATGAATGTTAAAATCCCCCAATATAATGACCTTATCAGTATTTAGCACCAAATCAGACAAAAATCAGAGATCTGATCCAAAAACTCAGAGTAAGGTCCTGGTGGACCATATAAAACTACAAACAAGAGTGGTTTTACAGTTTTGCGATCTGGATTAGGAAACCTAAGAATAAGATGTTCAAATGAACTGTAGCTATTAATTGGAAAGGGATTGATTAATAAGTCCGAATGAAAAATGGTTGCTACTCCTCCTCCTCCCCCTGTACTTCGAGCAATATGATGATTTAAATAATTAAAAGGAGTCAACTCGTTTAAGCTAACATAGTCCTCTTGCTGCAGCCAGGTTTCTGTGAGAGAGAGCAAAGAAATCTGATTATCACAAATCAAGTCATTAACTAACAAAGTCTTAGAAAAAATAGATCTAATGTTCAATAACCCACATTTAATTTTTCTAATTTTCTGCTCAGTTGAATTTGTTCTAATATTTATGAGATTTCCATGATTTGCTTTATTAAGCCTGATATTTAATCTGTGTGATTTTGGCCGTTGGCAAGACACTGTCTCTATGGGCTAGTGGGTGGGGTAACAGTACAGTAGCTGCAGAGGGGTGTGTTAAACTACGCCTCTGCTTCCTGGTCTGGACCCTGGGTTGTCATGGAGGACTGAAAAAACTGGCCATGTTCCTACAAAGAAGAGCTGCTCCATCCAAAGAGGGATGGATGCCGTCTCTTTGCATCAGACCAGGTTTTCCCCAAAAAGTTTTCCAATTATCAATGTAGCCCAGGTTGTTTTCAGGACACCACCCAGACAACCAGCGGTTGAAGGACAGCATGCGGCTAAACATGTCGTCACTGGTCCGATCAGGCAGGGGGCCAGAGAAAATTATGGAGTCCGACATTGTTTTGGCAAACTTACACACCGAAGCAACATTAATTTTAGTGACCTCCAATTGGCATAACCGGGTGTCGTTACCGCCAGCGTGAATAAACATTTAACCATGGTTGCTGGAGTATCTAATGCCACATTTCTGACTATGGAGCTGCCAACGATCAGAGTCGGCTTGTCAGTGGGTGCGTCACTGAGCAGGGAAAATCTGTTAGAAACGTGGACAGGTTGGTGGTGGCCCACGGGCTGGGTTCTATGTTTCCTGCGTACCGTCACCCAGCCGGCCTGAGGTCCCGGCTGCTCGGGTTCTGCTGGAGGGTCGCTACGGGGTGGTTCTGAGCTAATTAGCCCCACGCTAGCTAAGTAGCTACGGCTGTTTACGGGCTTTTCAACAGCGTGGAGCCGGGCCTCCAATTCTGACACCCTCGCCTCCAAAGCTACAAAAATGCCACATTTATTACACGTACCATTATCACTAAAGGAGGCAGAGGAGTGACTAAACATCTGACACAGAGCGCAAGAGATAGGAGACGGCGAAGCAGAGACAGAAGTAGCCAGAGCCGTGCTGAGGCTAAGCTAACTGGACAAGCAAACTGTTCAACACCAAATAAACTGCGTGCGAACACAAATGGTTCCCTAAAAGTTAGGTGGAACAACAGAAAATGTGTGTTTTAGCGTGTTTATGTGCTACAATAACTCAGAGATATCCTAGTACAGAGAAATTAAATCAGTTTTAGCAAGCCACAAACAGCTAGAGTGCAACACTGAAAACAGGAAACAGGAAACGCCTTACCGCCTATTTGCGGAACAGGAACTCTAGGACATGTTGGCGGTTGATAAAATTATTAAATTGTATTAAAACATGCTTCTCTAAAATTTTGCTTAAAAATGGTAGGTTGGATACCGGTCGAAAATTGTTAGTCATTTAAATCTAAATTTCTCTTATTCACCCGGGGTCTGACCACCGCCCGTTTAAAAGCAGGAGAAAAGACCCCTGTCTGAAGGGAACAGTTCATCAAAGTTAAAATCTCATCTCTAAATGAGTCATAAAATTGTTTAGCAAACCTTGTGGGAATAGGGTCCAGAACACATGTGGTGGGCCTCACTGAGGAGAAAACTTTATCAATAATCTCAGCTTCAACCAAGACAAAACTGTCCAGTGTTTCCTCAGGTGGACACACACTCTCAGATTGATCAGGAACAGCATGACATTGGGAAGATAAAATGTTACATCTGATGGTGTCTACCTTCCCTCTGAAGTGGGCTGCAAACTCCTCACAGAGAGCATCCGAGGGGGTTTCAAAGTCGAAGTCATTTTATTGCCATTTCTACCACATGTGCAAGACATACAGAGAAACGAAATTGAGTTTCAGTACACACAATTCAGAGATCAGACATACATGGGCAAGACACATGACAAGAATTGGTGACTGTGGTCATTCGCAACATGAGTTGCGCTACCTTAATAGATGAAAAGGAATTACATGAGGATAGGTTGGTGGAGGGAAAAAACAGGCATACCATAGTTATTCCTGACAGGGTGTAGCTGTACTATGCAAAAAAAAAAACACCTCAGACATATAAGCACGAACTTCAACATTCACAACATGAGACTCCGTTGGGGGTGGGGGGGGGGGGGGGGGTGGCGGGGAGATTGGGGGAATGCTGGGATCCTGTTTTTTCAGGGCCAGCAGCCACACGGCACTCAGCCAGCTGTGTCCACAGGAGGGTGAGAGATCATGGCGTCAGATAAGGATAACAAGACTGTGTTTGGGTCAGGCAGAGATAATTTTCCCTCTGCCTTCAGTCTGTAACTGGTCATTCCAGTCCTTCAGTGAAGCCAATTCTGGTGATTAAACATCTCCACACCGTCCGGTGACCCTCTCCGAGATGACATCCATTTTGCGCACTAACACCGGTAACGCAGCTAAGACATTGTCACGCTTACGATTCACCTCGAGTAACGTCCCAGTCTGTGAGGTCGCCGCCCGGACGGTGCCGTCCATGGGTGCGGGTCGCCCTCCAATCGCTCCCCTCATCCCAATTTTTCGGAAAACCAGATATCCTCCCACTCCAATCAGAAGAAATCCAGTGATCATCAGGCCAAATATTCACACATCTTCGACGTCCTCAATGGACAGCTGACATTCCACTTCTTCCAGGAATCGAGCATATATCCCGCTGCATGTGTCCCGTGAGGGCAAGCGCGAGCTCCCTCCTCCGTTCTCATCGTAGAAAAAAATCTTATCAATTGCGTTGAATGACCAATTAATTAAATCAATTTCTAAAAAATAGTGATTCCAGAGGAAATGCAGAGAAGCGCTCTGTAGACAGACAGGACAAAAAGAGCCTTGGGAAAAAAGATAAGGGAGCAAAAGCAGAAGCGACTGTGCTCTGTGAGTGCCAGGAGAAGAAGTTTTCTGGAGAGAACTAAATTCATGACCCAAAATATTTGTAATTATGGAAAACAGAATGTTGGGATTATTTTTGTGTTCAGAGACGATTTTAGAAAAGTATTTTTTTCTGGAATTTCTAACTGCTTTGTTGTATGATTTTAATAATTCAGTGTATATTTGTTGATTAATTGTGTTCTTATATTTCCACCATTTTCTCTCCGCCACCCTGCAAGATCTTTTCAACATTTTTAAGTTTTCATTGTTCCAAAAGGAAGCCGGTTTTGGCTGTAGCTTTTTAATTTTAGGTGGAGCGAGCAAATCCAGAGTAGATTTAAGTCTACTGTTAAAATCAATGAAGATAAAATTGGGCATTTAAATTAATAGGAGGGATCTTTTTAAAAGTTTCCAGAAAACCAGCAGCCACTTCAGGGGTTAGATGGTGTTTCATTACAGTTCTCACAGAGGTCTCCTGCTGAATTATGCTGATGATGTTAAAAAACACACAGAAATTAACTGAGATTGCTAAATCCATGACAGAGGACACAGCAGTGGACAGACCATACGTGATGACCAAGTCCAGGGTGTGTCCTCTGTCGTGGGTTGGTTGTGCAACATGTTGTGTAAAATCCATATAAATCAAAATGTTTAAAAATTCAGTGGTAAAAGGGTCTGCAGGGTCATCTATGTGTAAATTTAAATCACCAATTAAGATAATACTATAAAAAGAATTGTGCAGAATTGATAGAAACTCAGAAAAGTCCTGTATAAAAAGTGCACTGTGCTTCGGAGGCCTATCTGAAGATTGCTAAAAATGGCTGCATTATATTCGAAAGTGGTGAAGTTGTCAAATAAAACAGGTTTTGTGGAAAGTGTAGATGAGCTTATAAAAGCAGTTCCGCCTCCCTTTCTTCCATTTCTTATTGAATAAGTAAAATTAATGTTTGGTGGGGAGGCCTCTGTGAGAACAGCAAGAGCATTTGAACTCAACCATGTTTCTGTCAAAAATACACATTTAAGGTGATTATCTAAAATTAGGTCATTTTTAATAAAAGTATTGTTCAGCAGAGAGCGAACATTTAAAAGAGCCATATTGATAGTAGCTAAAGATGGAGTGACTGTGTGATTTACTGGGGGGGGGGATTCTTGACAACTGTTTAAGATTATTAAGATTAGACCGGTTAGTTTTATGTTTATGTGATCGCTCTCTGCTGATGACAGGTATGTGAGAGGTGTGCAAGGGTCCAAGTCAGATATGTGAGTTACTGTTAAAATCATAACTGGGTTCATAGGTTCCTGGACCAGTGGGACATCATGATGTGGGGGCAGGAGTTTGGGGCGTGGGGGCAGCTGGGGGTGGTGTGGTGGGTAGAAGTGGTCGTGGGCAGGCCAGGCTCATTTTAAGTGTGTGGGTTCCCTGTCTATTTAGATGGAGTCCATCTGGCCCAAACAGATTCTTCCTGCCCCAAAAAATGTTAAAATTGTCAATAAAAGCAATGTTGTGCTGCACAGTGACAGAAGAAAGCCAGGTGTTCAAAGATAAAATTTGGCTAAAGCGTCCAATTCTTCTGTCAACTGTGGGGATGGGGCCAGAGATAAAATACACAGATGTGTGCTTTTTAAAAGGTTAAAAAGATGGGTAAAATCACGCTTGAGGAGTTCAGACTGCTGCATGTGGGTGTCATTGGTGCCGGCGTGGATTATAATTTTACTCACTGTTGGGTGATTGTGGATGAGGTCTGGGATCCGTTTGGCAATGTCCATGACTTTCACTCCGGGAAAACAGAGTGACGGCTCCACTCATCCTGATGTGTTTTATGATTGAGTCTCCGATGATGAGGGTCCTTGGTGGCGGGTCGGCTGGAGCAGAGGATCCGTCCAGGACCTGCTGGATGTTGTTCAGCGGTTCCCCGGGACTGCAGCGATTCCCCTGCGCCGAGGGCTCCCTCCGTGGGTTCGGGGTGAAGGTATCAACTCCTCGGCGTGCTCGGGCTGCAGCCCAGGGCTGGGCGGAACGTGGATGGCCGTCGGCGTTCTACAACTGCTCCAGCGGTGGCTCGATGGAATCGGAGGATGGTACCGTGTAGCTACGGGGCCCAGAGGCCGTCAGCGGAGGGAAGTCCTTCTCCAGTAGCACAAAGCAGTTGGTGAGTGGGAGGCCAGGTGGAGCAGATCAATGGCTGGAGCTCCGGGCCCCCCACCATGGCCAACCGTCAACCAGACACCCTGGAGTGTTGGAGTGGAGCAAAGGGGGAATTTCGGCTTGGCTCCCTGCTGGAACCAGCGTGCCCCCTCTGTTTCCTCCACGGCTGTTATTTCGCGGGGCTCCGGTGTCCTGAGGCCGCTTGGACGACCAGCGGTAGGTCCACCCTCCACAGCCCCACCGGGCTAGCACGGGATGGTATCCGCCAGTTGAGCGCTATGGGCGGCTGCGAGGGTACGGCCAAAGATGATATCCATGTCCAGCTCGTGGTCCTGGATCTGATGTAGCGTGGAGATCCTCCACTCAAGCTCCAAAACCTTCTGAGAAAGTTTTTGGCATCCGTCGCACCCAGGACTGCAGGTGAGTGGAGCCATTGTGAGGTAAAAGGCAGTCCGAACTCCAGTTAAAATGTCCCAGATAAAAGAAGGTCCTTAAAAGCTTGCTTGGGCTAAAATCGGTTAAAACCAGTCTTCTTTAAAAAAGAGATTAAAAGGAAAATAAAATAAAAGGCGTAGAAAACAATTAAAACCGTGTTTAGGCGAAAGTTGAGCATGGACGCCGACAGCAGCTACCAGGTGACAGAGGCACCAGTTGTTGTTAGAGCTCCTACAGAAGAACACGTCTGCATTTTCTGGCTGCAAAGTCGGCAATGAGGTCATCATATGACAGTTTCTGAGCCGCTTCACCATTGATGCTGATGACAGCCAGACCACTTATACGTTCCTGCCCCACTGATGAACGCAGGTAGGTCTTAATGAACTTGAGTTTTGAAAAGCTTCGCTCAGCAGAGGCAACTGTCACAGGTAAAGTCCATGCTATTCGAAGAGCAACCCACAGATTGGGATATACCCCCTGAAGCTGATTTTCATGCAGAAATGTCGGCATTTCCATAGCAGAGGTCTGTGGTGATAGTTGAGGTGTGGTTCTTTTGCCTTATCAAACACAAGAGAGAGACAGCTTTTGTCCAAAAACATAGAGTGGGGCTTTTATTTGTACAATTCAGCAATACATCACCAACACTTCATGGGGACAGCCTTCAGCCTCGATCTAAATGCCTCGGCTGGAAACCTGCAAAAGCCCTCTCTCCTACAACACGCAGCATCGGTTATACTCTTCTGGCCCCCACCCTCGTGACTTCGGGAAATGACGGGATGCTGTTTTATTACCCAATATGGTCAAAGTAAGCCAAGACTTACTGGAAGTTGCATAAACTGGACCGAAAAACAGGATGTTGAAACTGCACGTACGCAGCAGCTGGACAATCAAGATGTTGAAAGTGCACGTACACAGGATGCTGGGCTGATAAACAACTTGTCAAAATGCACGTACACAGAACACTGCTTTTTGGCTCCTACAGATCCCCCCCATAGGGGTGTCCACCCCCATAAACAAGCTGGCTACATAACAAATAACATAACACATAAATGAATGTTAACATAGACCAGTAAATGGGTGTTAAATGACAAAATGACTAATATACTGCAGTCTTCAGCCAAACTATATAGGTATAAATGTAACGACGAAGTAACTGCAAAGTAAGTATCAGCTGCAAGACACAACATGGAATGTGACGTCTTTAACCACCCCAGCAATACATGCATGCGCACACTGTAAGAGGGCGAAAAACCTGTCCGCTGTTCTTAACAGGAAAATTCCCCCTTGACCTCCTGCCCCAAACAGGACGATCACATAATGCACAGAGTGAGCATACAAGTCTAGCCTAAGTATATGGCAGACATTAGGTAACATTGAATTAACAAAAGAACACACATAAGAGAAAATGAAGTGATGATACCTTCCAACAGAGAATAAAAAATCATGAGTACGATCGTGCATTAATTACCCTTAGCAATATTGCAACCAGTAACTGTACGTGAATATGCAATCAAAAATACAAACTCATGTGAAATAAATGATTGACGTGGATACGAATGAACAACTAGGAGATGTTGATGTGACTAAACCTATAAAAAGTTAAACACAACAGTAAATGTAATGAATATACGAATATACTAGATGTAACAACACAACTGCTCAACCGAAATAGAGAACAGAGTCAGAGTCTCAGTTGCAGATCTGGAAAAAAGAAACAGAGTGAAGAAAACACAAGAGTCAAGTTCAGATTTATTGATGACTGCTGCAGGGGTCTTGTCGCTGGAAGAGGACTTCGAGGCCGATTCCTTAGTCGAGTGCATGTAACCACAACAACAACATCTCTTATGAGACGCAAAGCTTACTCCACCGCCATCTCATCAGCCGTCCCGTTCTTCAGGCACATTGGGTGTCGTGCTGAGTCCATTGCGGCCATTTCCATTTGCACGTATTGAGACGACGCAGCAAGGTTCATTTGAGCAGCCAGAGTTCGCTCCCACAGTCTCCTCAAAACAGGTAGGATGCAACATGCCAATAGAGAAATCAGAATTAGTACTACTATTGCACTAATTCCTGCTTTTACCAAAATAGCTCCCCACTGACCCAATTTGAGGGCTAAGGAGTCTAAGGACCAGCTTTCCCTGCCTGCATTCTCCCTCAGCTCTATCTTTAAATCTTTCAATTTCCTCATTCCTTCAGTAAATGCACCATCAGGGGCCGTATTACTTGGAATGTAGGTGGAACATTCTTGCCTACTGGAGTTCAGAAACTTACAGAGCCCACCTTTCTCGGCCAGCAACCAGTCCAAAGCCTGGTCATGCTGCAAAGTCATTTTGACTGTGGCATGAAGTTGTTCACCCAAGAGGCCAAGGTTATTTACTGTGTAATTTAAGATTCTTTGCTGATTAAAATAAACATAGTTGATCTATTTCACATTCTTATGTATTGTTATCCAAGGAAGAATTGACTCTAAACCAGCTACTACCTCATCTCTTGCTTGAAATTCTATGGGAATTCCTGTTGGCAGTCCTATGGCGTTTAAATGCACTTTATGATCAAACACATCATACCTCTTTGTCCTACGTCTATTGGTAGTCTCCAACTGAAGTAATTCACTCACACCTTCATGCAAGATAGTCACTGGAACTTTCATACGTACTAGCGTACACAACCCAACCCAAAAACTTGGCAAAACATTCATTAGAACATCACCACCACACATCCAGTAGCTGTCGGCCACTGGAATGTCTTGCTCACCTATGAGATCCAGAGTGGGGATCGTCATCGATATGTTATCACAGTCCTGACTAAGAGTTACAGGGTTTTCATACCAAACAGGGGTATCAATGAGAAGTGGCGTCATATTTGCATGCGGGAACCAGGATAATACCCAAGTGATGTTACAGTTGACAGATGTATTACCTACGTCCACTCCTCCATTGTCAGCGAAACCTCCACTTGCAAAACATTCATAATCAGCACTATAATCAATTTTGTAGTCCGTTGGAGGACCATTTTGGTCTGTTTGGATTGCAAATTCAGCACATTCCTCTAGGATTTTATATTCTGCATATTTTTTAACATACTTGTACTTATCTTGTGTACCATGGAGCAATCTGCATTGGAATCCACACAATGGCAACTTAAGAATAGGTGGAATCTTTTTATTTATCTCTATTTCCTTTCTAGTCTTACATGTGCGTCGTTGTGTAATGGCACATTCACTAGAAGTATACTTTTCTGGAACAACCTCAGGTAACATTCCGGGTGCTTGAGCGCACACTATGCAGTCATTAGGAGTCATTTCTCTCGTCGTATACAAAGCCCATTTATACCAACTATTTTGCATGGCGGCATCCCAAAGCCTATCCTCTATCGGCAATGGTCTGCCCGCTCTAGGGGAGATAGGTCCTGTGTTACTCCCGGACCTAGGTATAATCGGCCCAAATAGTGGCTTAGGCACAGCTTTGCGATTGGTCACTTCTTGTTCATTTTGGCCTTGCTGAGTAAGATTACAAACATGGTTACTACCAGAGGTTGCTGTGGGAAAATCAGATTTCACAGCTACACCTCCTGTGGGAGTTGTAGTACTAACAGGTGGCTTAGTAGTTACACTTCTTAACTTGCTAACTGGCGTTGTTTCAGGTCTTAAAATCAGTGGAGTCACTAGCTGTAAGTGAGAGGAAGAGCTCCAGTCGGACCTCCCCTCTTCAACAGGAGCTGTGGTAGTCAAAACATCAGGGATTACAGTAGTAGTAGTAGTAGTAGCGCTAGTAGTTAAAACATTATTTGGAACTGTGGTCACACTGTCAGGGATTTTATTTATCTTAGTTGTGGTCAAAACATTATTTGGAATCGTGGTTGTAACACCAGTTTTAACAACTGCTACGTCGAATGCAGGCAAGGATGCTGACCTATGTTGCATCCGGCCTGCTGGATTGTACTTAACTTGATCACGGTGTGCTGCCTCGTCGTTGACCAAGTCATCTGGCGTATGCTCTTGTGATGGGTCGACGATCTGCTCCTCGGCCATCGTCTCCATCTTCACCTCCTCCAGCACCACCATCAGACCCCCTAGTGTTATCCAAAACAGAACTGTTATCAGGCTTAGCACGCCCTTCTTTTCCTCGGCCATCATGCCGGTTTGTTACGTCAGACACAATACTGCCCTGAGTTTTGTCTTTGACTTTCGTGCAGTGTGTCAGATGATGCCACGTCGATCCTCCTTCGACCTGGACTGCCGTTGGCGTTGCTCGAACCACTTTGTAGGGACCCTCTCGCTGCGGTTCGTGCCACTTCCTCCTGAAAACTTTGATGTACACCTGGTCTCCAGGAACTACTGGCCCGTCTGCGCCTGCGCTAGAGACGAGCTCCTTTCTCTTTTCCTGCAAATAGATGGCTTTATGGATGCTGGTTAGTTGCTTGATATAGCTTTTGAATTCAAGCTCTAGCTGCTCCAGTGAAGGCCCCTTGTGGGGTCCTCTGAGCTGAGGAGCTGGCATTGGCCTGCCTGTTAGGACCTCATGAGGTGAAAGATGCGTGCTTCTGTTAGTTTGCATGTGATAGCTCATTAAGGCAAGCGGCAATGCATCAATCCAGTTAAGGTTAGTACAAGCACAGATTTTGCAAATTTTAGACTTCAACGTCAGATTCTCTCGCTCGACCATTCCTTGGCTCTAAAGGTTGATAAACTGATCCTAATCGTTGCTTTATCCTTAGTTGTTGCAACACACCTTTAAGAACTTTTTCAACAAAAGCAGGACCATTGTCCGAGCTTATTTCCGACGGGATACCAAAGCGAGGAATCACTTCTCTGACTAGAAACTTTACCACTGTTTCTGAACCTATATCTTTGGAGGGAACGGCTTCGATCCACCGACTGAATCTGTCAATGATCACCAACATGTACCGCTTCCCATGCACAGACTTAATCATGTCAACATAGTCAATGACCAAATGTTTGAAAGGACCTTCGGGCACTGGAATGTGTCCCGCTGGGACTGTGATGCCCTTTTTTACATTGTTCTCAGCACAAATGTCACACTGATCTATTACTTCCTCAACCATGGCATTTAGGTAGGGTGAACAGTAACCTTGTTTGTTAAGCCTTTTCAGAACCTCTGTACGACCACAATGATCAGGACCGTGGCTCTCTGAGATTAGCATTGTCAGCAGGGAGACAGGTGCAACGATCAAGCCCTCATGAGACCTCCACAAGCCGCTTGAGTCCATTGTTGCACCTCTTTTTCTCCAACACTGCTGCTCGCTTTTCTCTGCCTTTTCCTGAATCAAAATGATGTCTTCTGGTGTTATTACAGGTTCTAATGATATTACAGGTGTCAAAATGGCTTCTTCACACCTGGAGGCAGATTTTGCCGCCTCATCTGCTGCATTGTTGCCTCTGATGACATCGCAGTTACCCTTGCGGTGTGCAGGGCACTTTACAATGGCCAGTTTCGACGGAAGCATCATTGCTGAGATCAGCTCGTTGATCTGCTTTCCATGAAGGATGGGTGTACCGTCCATCTTCTTAAAACCTCTTTGCCTCCACACACTTCCAAACAGGTGACAAACACCATGTGCGTATGCAGAGTCAGTGTAGATAGTTGCTACCTGGCCACTTGCCAACTTGCAAGCTTCGGTCAGGGCTTTGAGTTCCGCTAGCTGTGCAGAACAGGGTTGGTTACACTTTTCAGCTTTTACTGTTTCAAATCTGTCATCTACTTTTTCCACAACAGCAAACGCTGCATGGTTTCCTAAGTAGTCTCTAAAACATGAACCATCAACAAAATAGGTGACATCAGATTGATCGAAAGGGGTAGATTCCAAATCAGGCCTTAGCTTAGTGTATCTAGATACCTCAGCTATGCAGCAATGTGGTTCTCCTTCGAACTCAAAGGGAACACTGTTAGCAGGGTTTGTCGTGGTACACCTCTTTATGACAACGTCAGGATATGTCAGTAGTGGCATATACTGCAGGCATCTTGCTTGGTTTAACACAAACTTTCCTCGGTTGATTAGTTCAGATATTTTGTGATGGGTGTAGATGGTGACAGGATATCCCATTGTTATCACTGAGGCTTTCTCATAAGCATAATGCAAAGCAGCCAATCCTTGATAACAAGGGGGCCATCCCTGTGCCACATTGTCAAGTTTTGCACTGTAGTACGCAATAGGTTGTTTCCGACGTCCACTGCATGTTTCCTGCATTAACACTGCAGAGGCATACATGTCATGTCTGTTTGCGACGTACAGCAAAAATGGTTTTGTGTAGTCAGGTGTTGCTAAACTTGGCGCAGTTTGCATGTCTTGTTTGATGGTTTCAAAAGCTATCTTAGCTTCATTTGTCCATTTTAGAGTCAATTTTAAAGACTCACTTCCAGCATCTTTAATCAGTACCCTAAGTGGTGCGGTTTTTTCAGCATAGTTTTCAATGCACTCGGAGTTGAAACCAGTCATTCCCAGAAATGTCATCATTTGTCCAACAGTTTGTGGTTGTGGAGCTTTGCTCACACCTTCCACGTGTTCTGGTGAGATGGCGACAGTCCCATGGGAGATTACTCTCCCTAGGTACTCTACCTGTGGTTGGCAGTACTGAAACTTTGTCAGGGAGGCTTTGTGTCCTCCCCGAGCTAACTTCTGGAGGACTTTGATGGAGTCACGATGACAATCATCGATTGTTCGTGCGCAAATCAGTAGGTCATCAACATACTGAATCACAGTGCTGTTCACCTCGATGCCTTCGAGGCTCTGTTTCAAAATTTGATTAAAGATGTGTGGACTGTGTTTTAGCCCTTGTGGTAGCCTTCTGTAAGTGAGCTGTCTCCCACGAAACGTGAAAGCAAAAAGATATTGTGATTCTTTGGCCAATGGGATGCTAAAAAATGCTGAACACAGATCAATTACTGTGAAGTATTTAGCTTCCCCATCAATGTTACTCAGTAATGTGCTTGGGTTTGGCACGTCTGCGTCAAAGTCAGTGATCACGTCATTTACAGCTCTTAAATCATGTACCAGTCTGTACTTGAGCTTGTCTGCTTTTAGCACTGGCAAAATTGGAGTGTTACATGTGCTATAGGTTTCTTTTAGTACTCCTGCTTGAATTAGACCTTCAATAGTTGCATTTATACCCTCTTCTGCTTCTGGTTTTAGTGGGTATTGGGGTCGATAAGGCAGTCTTGCATTTGGCTTCAGTTCCACTTGAACTGGAGTTGCCGATGTTACCAGTCCAACATCCGTGTCATGTTTGGACCATAGCTGGTCTGGAATCTGTTTTAGCATGTCAGCTTTCAACTCGTTTTGAACTGTTTCTGATTCTGCTACACCCTGCATGTGTTTTTTGTTTGCGACTGTTACAACCTGTGGTTTTGACATCATGGTGGTACCGCAGAGAATTTTAATCATTTCTGCATTTTTTGTAGTGTAGATTAGCGGGTTATCTGTTTTCTGCCACTCTGTTTTAGTTGCTGTTAACATCATATGTCCAAGATCTTTTGACTCAAAGCCTTTGTTTACCATTAAGGTAATGTGTGGTGCTGATTCTGGCACAGTGTGCCATTTTTCAATAAATGGGTTTTCTTCCACATTCACAGCTGCACCTTGCTGTCCTATCACGATGTATTGTGACACTAGCCTAACGTGCAAGTCTTTTGTTTCTTTGTCCCATTTTTCTTCAAAGATTCTACTGCATGATGGATCATAAGTCATTGTGCAGTGATCGTCACTGAATGGTACAGTAGCTTCTGGAATTTGAGCTTCAATAAATTTTTCCCATTGTTGAAACATCTCTGAGACTGGCTTGTTAATGTCACCAAGCCAGTAGACCTTAGCGTGTTTTGTCTGAGCAGTCATTTGAAAGTTTATTCCAGAGCTATCTACATAAATTCCTTCTGGTGTGCACCAGATTTTTGTTTTTAGTTTACACAATGCATCTCTTCCTAGTAGATTAACTGGAGTTTGGTCTGAAATCAGAATTGGGATTACGATTTCACTGTCATCAACTGCTAGTTTTACTGGAGCTGTTAAGGGATTTATTTGTTTTGCTCCCGAGAACCCTGTTGTCTTTACGCTTTTCTCAGACATGGGGAGATGAGTTGCATAATTTGATTTTATGCACGAGTAGGTTGCCCCAGTATCAACTAACATTGGGACCGATTTGCCTTCTATTTTAACATTGATCACTGGTTCTTTATCGGCGTTAGCTGTTAAAATTGGTAGTTGCTCCTCGCCCCCAGGGCCCTCCGGGCATCCCTAGAATCCTTGTTGTGCTGCCCATGGATTAACTGGACCTCCTCTTCCCCGGTTTGGTCGTGTTCCACGACCATGCCCAGACCATTCAGGGTTTGGAATTGGATTCGGACAGTCTCGATACAGGTGACCCATCTGGCCACACCCCCAACATGAACCTGGAAGTGGGGGTCGATTCTGCTGCACCCAGCCTTGTCGAGTTGGGTAGCGATTGGGGAAACGATTTGGAAATCGTCTCTGTGGTCCGGGCTGCTGTCTACCATACTGGTTTGGGTAGACATTGATAACCGGTTGAGATGGAGTTTGAGGCGGGGCCACAGCTGTCTGCAATGCTTGGACTTGGCTGTCACTTTTCACCACTGCTGCCTGAGTTTTTGCCTTGCTCTGGAGATCATTTATATGCAGCTGCGTGAGTTTTCTTTGAGCACACTTTTCTTGCTCAATCATTTTGTTATTGTCTTTCCGATAGCGGTCCACTGCGTGGACTACATGGTCTCTGAACTGTGCATGTGGCATTGAGTCCAGTCCCACCACATCCTCCAGTTTGTCTCGCACAGGAGTCGGGAGAGTGGAAATCAGGGATGTTCGGAACAGAGAAGTCATTATTGGCGTCCCCTCAGGACCCTCCTCCGTCTCCAGCTTCCACCGTCTGAGCTGCCTGTCAACGAATGACGCAGGACTCTCAGTCTCTGAAAGTGGCTCACCTTTCAAGGCTTTGGGGTCAATCCTGTTGGGATATGCTGCTCTTAGTATGTTCCAGAGTGCATTTCTGTGTGTGTTAAACTCCGTGCCGTCAGCCATTGGGTCCAGCATCCATTGGACTCCATTGGATGCGAGCAATGTTCCCATAGCTGATGTCCCAACAACTCGAGCCAAATTAGCTTTGAGATCTCCAAGGGCAAGCATTAGCCCAGTTGTCTCCTGTTCGAAAGCCCTAATCCACTTTCCAGCCCCATCTTGTATCTCGGGCAGCCGCGAAACCAAACCAGTGAGGTCGAGGCTCTGCCAGGGAATATAATTAGCTCTTGTGCCCTTAATTAAAATTGGGTACTGACCATCATTAGTGTATCGAATAGGTGGTTTTAAGTCATGTCTGGGTCTCAGATCACGGCTTTCACTGCTAGGACCTGGTTTTTCCTTCTCTTGAGTCAGACCTGTATTTGGATCAACACGCTCTGGTGAGTGAATGCCTGGTTTGTAAAAAGGCTTGAAACTTTTCTCCTTGCCTGTGCTAGTGGTGTTCTCACTAACCTCATCTGAATGTGTGCCTGTGATGTGATTTAAGGATTTCCGCAGGCCTTCAGATATGTCCTGTATAATTTGGTCAACATTGTTTAGCTCATCCTGTACATTTACATCCTTATTCTCAAAGTCAATCCAGTATGAGTTAGCCTTCGGTTGCTTTTTCAAAAAATCCTTATGTTCTGCAAAACAATCAATCTCCCTTCGTCCTTCACTTACCGCTCGACGTTCTGTACTGCAGTATTTTGGATGCGTTCCACGAGGTGGAGTTCTTTGTTCGAATTCTCTTTCCTCACTTCCTTTTGCATGCTTTTCTTTGCCAGGTGCTTCATCTGATTGCTGTGATGTTGTTAATTTTAAAATTGCATTGTCGACATCTAAACCCTTAGGGCCTTTGTCGAATGTGTCGCGCAAATCAAAATCTCCCGTAATTGTAACGGTTCCCAAAAGGGGATACAGGCCCTCTTCTGCTGGGGCCTTCACTTCCTTCTGGGGTTTGTCCAATTTGTCTTTCATTTTGAGAATGGCATGTTTAAAGTTCTGTCTGTAAATCTTTCCTTCATTCCTGAATAAGTCCAGGATCTGAATTTCTTTTTCTCTTTTCTGCTGTCTTTTCTTGGACCCATCTGCTTTATGATCCTGAATTCTCAATTCCAAATTATCGCACGCCACTACGTCAAAAGTGCCTTCAGATGGCCACGGATTGCATAGTTTTCTCGTCCGTTTTGACCACTTCCCTTACATGTGCTTTATCGCTTTTGCTAAAGCCGGATTCTTTGCTCCCAAAATTCCTGCTGGCGTGACCGACATTTTGCAGTTTCAGTAACACTTATTATTCCTCTGATTAGTAAACTAGTTTGTTTATTTATGATCTCCTGAAAATTGAACAAAAATTGAAAGTTGAAACAGATACTGGTGACATAAGATGCTGTAGTCTTGCATAATCTATTGTTTTGTTTACACAAATGTTCAACAATTTATCTTCTTATTATAAATGCCTTGAAATCAAATCTCTTCTGATGAAACACTAAAGTAAAGTTAGTTCAAAAGCTTTATTTATTGTTGAAAGAAAACTTAATGCCTGATGTATTTATTTCCCCAGCAGTTAAGCTGCAAGATGAGTCTGACTCAAATCTTCTGTCCTGCAGAGTCAGGCTTGTGTGACAGGCTAAGAATAGCCGTATCCTTGGTCCGAGCTGTGTGTGAGCAATGTTCAGCCCACAGAGTAGGGTTTCTCTATGCCTACGGCTCACCAACCAATCCACACACAGAGGTGGAGTCAGAGGCGGGATCGCCTCTGTACTTCTGTGTCTGTGTGTGAGGAAATTAACGCACACACAGCTGGTGGGTGGAGCTTACACTTCTATTCTGATTCTCTGCCCAGTCTAAGCTGAGAGTCTGACAGCTAAGAATGTCTGTACAGAGAAACGAACAAGTCCTGGTGACATCAACCGCACTCAGCCTTCAGAATTTAACAACTCTCATACAGCTTTATAACATTACAACACAGGAAAAAGTCAACCACAATAGAGACCGAATCAGCAGAAGAAAAATCAGCTTCTTTCTAATTTATCCAAGCAATAGTTTAAAACAAAATCAGAGTATTTGAGCTTTCACCAAACCTTTTTCTTATCTAACCTAACACAAACCATCCATATTTTGTCAAACACTTCCACGAGTAAAACAACCACACACACAGCAGAGCTTTCACACTTGCATAAAGATGAGAAAAACACACTTCAAAGCAATTTGACACTGGAACAACATTTCATGCCAAACAGCAACACACATACACATTATTATTTATTAGTCATAATCTATATTTCTCATATTTCACATTACCCAGCTGGTAAAAATAGTTATCACGCTTGTGCACTTCAGCATATATTTTTTATTTATATATATGTCACTCTAAAAACTTATTATTTTAACTTCTGGTTTTCTGTTTAAAGACTAATCAGAACAAGATCACAGACTTTGAAATTTGTATAACCTTAAACATCAAATTTAGCACTGCAGTGGATATTGCTAATCCATTTACACTGTTTTTAAAGCTTCTCCTAGTTCTTCTCCTTTTTCCTTTTTCCTCCTTCTGACCTCTGGCGCCTCACACACACAGCTGGTCTCAGCGCACACACGCTTGTCTCACACACACACGCTTGTCTCACACACACACACACAAGCTGGCCTCACTCACACACACGCTTGTCTCACACACACACACGCTTGTCTCACACACACACACGCTGGCCTCACTCACACACACGCTTGTCTCACACACACACACGCTTGTCTCAGCGCACACACACACACAAAAAAACTCAACAGACAGTCGCCCCGAGCTCCCGGGCCTGTCGTTTCCCGTGCAGCCTCTCCGCTGCTGCTATGACGTCACCACATGCCTTTGCCAACAACTCATGAAATTTACCAATCCTCGAGGATTCAACCGAATTACTGGCAAGTTTATCTGTCACAACTTCAGCGCTTTTTTTCAGATCCCAGTCTTAGCCCGGCTTCACCGGGGCATCCTACTGGATCTCAATCGTCGACCTTTTTTACTTGTCCTCCCTGGACTTTTTTATCAGCTGTCAAATTCTATTCCAATTCTCGCTGTCCCAGCTTTTGATTTGTCACTTTAAACTTTGTCCGTCATCAAAATGACTCAGCTGACTTCACACATGTGTGAATAATTTCACCGCTGCTCTGGACAAACGCCTCTTCTTGTTATTATAACTTCTAATTTATGAGAAGGGCATGTTTTTTCTCTCAGACCACTTCACAATCCACGGAAATAACTCCAAAATTGAACAAAAATTGTTCTTACCTATAAGGGGCCCCGGAGTCAAGTTTCAGTGGACTGTGAAATGATCCGAAGAGCACACCTCCACTCCCGCTTCGTGGTTAGCCAAAATGTGGTTCTTTTGCCTTATCAAACACAAGAGAGAGACAGCTTTTGTCCAAAAACACAGCGTGGGGCTTTTATTTGTACAATTCAGCAATACATCACCAACACTTCATGGGGACAGCCTTCAGCCTCGATCTAAATGCCTCGGCTGGAAACCTTCTGCAAAAGCCCTCTCTCCTACAACACGCAGCATCGGTTATACTCTTCTGGCCCCCACTCTCGTGACTTCGGGAAATGATGGGATGCTGTTTTATTACCCAATATGGTCAAAGTAAGCCAAGACTTACTGGAAGTTGCATAAACTGGACCGAAAAACAGGATGTTGAAACTGCACGTACGCAGCAGCTGGACAATCAAGATGTTGAAAGTGCATGTACACAGGATGCTGGGCTGATAAACAACTTGTCAAAATGCACGTACACAGAACACTGCTTTTTGGCTCCTACAGAGGAAGGTTGATGATTTCCTGCATCGTCTCGGGGCCATCAATATCAACTGATCCCTTTTCGGTAAGTGTGTCTTGCAGTTTCTCACAGTGTTGTTTTAAGTCCTCCTTGGACATAGTACACGCGTTACTGAAATCAAGCAGCACTCCATATTTTTCTTTAACTTTGCTCATGGTCTCAAACCTCTCCTGTAGAGACATAAAAGCAGAGTCCACAACACAGTTGAGGAATGTGACCTCAAGCTTTTTAACGGCATGAGTGAAGGGCTCATCTACAGTTTCATATCCAAACTGCCTTTTTGTCCTTCTAAGCCTTTTTTCCTTAAGCTCTGGTTCTATGTCCAGGGCCTCACAGAGTCCCTTGGCAGTTGACACACCCTCTTCAAACCCAGACTGTCTGTATTTGGAAAGGTTGACTTTTGCACTGTCAATGAGCCTGACAGCAATATCAAGCTGCATGGAACTGGATTGAAGTAGCTTGTTCACTTGGTTTGTGATGGTGAGAAGATCACACCACACAACAGAGCAAACCAAAAAGCAAAATGAGGTCCTCAGCAAGAGCTTGAGCCTCCACTTTTGCCACTGGATCACTTACTGCCTCCCTAGTCTCCAGGAGTGCATCTCTCACTTCCTTTATTTGGTTCCTGACAGCTGTTACACTCTGAAGCCTGCTTTCCCATCTAACGTCGCTGCAAGATTTCAGTGTCAGTTTGACGTTCTTTGTCAAAATGGTCCGCCGTTGGGACGCACCTGAAAAGAAATTGAAGATCTTCTGCAAATACCCAAAGTAGCTAGTGGCATATTGAGAGGCCTTGGCAGCATCAGCAATCACAAGGTATAGTGTGAGCTCCACAAGGAACAAACAGTGCTATTGCATTTAACTGTTGCAGTCTAGCCTGAGCACCCTGCTTTTTCCCTTTCATGTTGGCTCCATTGTTATAGGCCTGTCCTTGGCAATTTTCAAAGGGAATACCGAGTTCCTTAAACTTCTCAAGGACAACATTGGACAGGTTAAGGCCAGTAGTCTGCTCCACATCAATGTATCCCAGAAAGTACTCTTTAATGACAGGTTGTGGCTGGAAGTAGACAATGCGCACGATGACCGACATCTGTTCTTTGTGATTTGCATCTGGAGTACAATCAAGAATGATGGAGAAATATTTTGCTAACCGGATATGCCCAATGATGGTACGCAATGTTTCAGAAGAAATTATCTGTATTAGTTCATTTTGTGTGTCATGACTGAGGTAGTGCGTGCAGGAGTTGTCATCTTTTACTTTGGCCAGGTGATTCTCCAATACATTCTCCATCCAGATTTGCCCATGCAAACGAAAACGCTGCAGGCAGATGGTTCTTCAGGTCCTGCAAATATTGTTCGCTCGTGTAAGCCAGGTTGGGCTCGGACTGAACTGGCTGGTACAGCAGGTGAAGCGGTACAGTCATCTGTCTACCCGCCATCATTTCAAATGGGGAGACGCCTGTAGACTCATGAGGGATGGTCCGTATGGCCATGAGGACCAACGGAAGCTTCACATCCCAGTCTCGGTGATTAGAAGACACGTACTTCCTCAACATGCTGATAACCATCCGGTTCATCCTTTTGACCTGGCCAGAAGACTGGGGGCGAGGGCTAATTTGGAAATTGGCCTTCACACCCAACAGTCGCCAAAGATGTGCCATCACTTCAGAGGTGAAGTGAGTTCCCCTATCCGAGTCAACCCAAGTGGAAAGACCGAACCGGGCGAAGATGTGATTCATCAAGAGAATAGCTGTTGTTTGTGCCATGTCATTAGGTGCTGGTAGACATTCAACCCACTTGGTGAATGCACAGGTCACGGTCAAGATGTATTTATTACCCCTGCTGGACCTGGTCAGAGGCCCCACCCAATCGAATTGCAAGTCCGACCACGGTGTGGACGACCCCTTTCTCTGTAGGGGAGCTCTGTGTGTGGGGTTGGATGGTTGAAACTGACAACAAACCAAACAACGCTGGACGTAGTCTGAGAAGTCGCGACACATCCCCGGCCAATAAGCAACCTGGCTCAGGGCACCGAATGTGGCCTTGACACCTTTGTGTCCGATGGAGGGAGAGTCATGAGCTTGCGTGATCATGCCCCCCCCCCCAATGAGTGACTGTGGCGCCTCAAGGACAGGTGGCAAAGGAGGCTTGGAGGCGTGCATCAGCAACCCTTCAACCATTCTCAGCGTGACACGAACATGAAAGAGAGCACGGAGCTCAGAAACAGAGTCAAGCTCGACGGAAGAAGGCAGATGAGTTGTAGGATCAGAAAGGTAAAGATCATCCTGCTTATAGCAGGGTCCTGGGACTGAAGACTGACAAGATTGTTACCAGAAAAGACAGGTTGAATGGACACAACACCCTCAGATGGTTTGGAGGTGGACACGTTAGCGGCCTGAGCTCGGGTCACGACAAACACACGGGGTGGGTCAGACCGAGAAGACACATCCTCAGGGAGCCACAAGGGATTGAAGACCCATAGGGTACCATCGGCCACACCTTGTTTGGCAAGAGAGTCTGCAAGGTCATTCAGATCCTTGTCAGTTCCGGGTGCACGAGAATGCCTTTTGACTGTACGCCAATAGATGTGCATGTCATGTGACGTCGCTAGGGCATCACAAGCCATGAAGAGGTCCTGATGTTTAACGGGCTTCCTGCTTGAGGTCAGGAACCCGTTACTCTTCCAAGAAGGTAGATGACAAATTAAACTGAGGCACGCGTAGTCCGAGTCGGTGCAAATCACCAGCTCACCGACTCCACGGTCCACAGCAAGTTGTAGTACTATCAATATCCCAGCCACTTCTGCAAACTGTGAGGTCTTAGGACCCAACCAGTAACACCGGGAGTCCTTCTGGTCAGCTTGCAGCCAGACAACACCCATGCCTGACCTAGGGACATCACCGTGTCGAAAAGAATTGCCATCAACGTACACGGTCGGCAAGTCCACACAGAGAGACTGGTCAAAGTAGTGGTGGTTGGGGTTTAGAAGAGTCTGAGGAGGGCTAGTTGGCAGGACTGACGTGACGGCATCGTCCGAGCAGTGTTGGCACACAGCCAACCCCATGCCAAGAGGGCTACGGCGGTTCTGGGCGTGGCGTACTTCAACATCGAAGCTTTGAAGAGCCAGCAGCCATGATGCGATTTGCACGTTGGTCACCACACCATCTCTGATGCGCTTATTGTTAAGGAAGGACACTGGCTGATGCTGAGTTTCAATGATGATTTTCTGTCCACCGATGTAGCTATAAAAGTGTTTAACCGCCCACATGGTGGAAAGCAAAGCTTTTTCACAGCAAGAGTACTTTAACTCAGGACCGGACAAGAGCTTGCTAGCATAGACTATGACACGCCTGTCGCAGTCATATACTTGGTAGAGACCGGCTCTCAAACAGTGAGATGAAAAACCGACCTCAAGTTGGAACTCCTTGTCAAAATCGGGGAGCGCCAAGCACGGAGCTGAGCATAACGGGCCTTCAGATCATCCATGGCCTGTTGGTGCTGCTCAGTCCACTCGAAAGGCACACCCTTCTTCAGTAGGTTAGTCAGAGGTCTTGCTATCTCAGCGTAGTGTTCTACGAATTGGCGCGAGTAGTTGCACACCCCTAGAAAACTCTGAAGTTCGGAGACATTCGTAGGAGGTGTGATGGTGGCCACACCTTGAATTCTGCCAAGTTGAGGCTGCACTCCCTGTGGTCCCACAAGGAGGCCAACAAACTAAACCTTTGACCTGCACCACTGACCTTTGGCGAAAGAAACTTTACGCCAGCAGCTGCGAGCTGACCCATGACGTGGTCCAGCTCGGACAGGTGGTCATTCAAGTTATGCTTACGAACAAGAATGTCGTCAACATTGATGAGGGTACCTCACTCTCGAGCATCAGGGCAGGCTTTGTCCAAGAAGATGTTGAACTCAGCTGGTGAGTTGGAGTAACCAAAAGGGCACCGAGTGAAGGTGTACTAGCGGTTAGCAAAGGAAAAGGCTAGCTTATATTGGTCAGATTTATGGACAGGAATTGTCCAGAATCCAGACGCAATGTCAAGGGTGGAGAAGCATTTAGCGTCTTTCACTTTTGGGAGTTCTTGTTCCAAGCGGGCCATCGGCCACCTAGACAAGGGAACCTGTTTTTTGAGTTTTCTGTAGTCAATGGTCAGTCGCCACTTACCATTAGGTTTCTTTACTGGCCACAAGGGAGCCGAGTAGGTGCTGTTACAAGGCTGGACGATGCCTTTCGCCAAGAGGCTTTCAATGATTTCCTGGACTAGTCCATGGGATGCCAGGAGAGTCTTGTACTGATGCACAAAAGTAGGCGCAGCGTGTGGCAGTGTAGGAATCCTGACTTCATGGATAGTGGTTAGACCACAGTCCAAGGAGTCGAGTGAAAGAGAGTCTTTGAATTACAAAAAAAGTTGTCCAAGCTTCTCTCACTCGACATCGTTGGTAAGAGCAACTGCTTGGTCCATGACCTGTTCAATTTGAGAGAAAACATCAGAGGGGATCTCTGATGGAGACTGAGCTCGGCAGTGAGCACGCAGTTTCCCCATGCTCAGGGTCACCAACCGCAAGGCAGTGAGAGTCGGGGTCAGAAGGTGGAATGAATGTCAGGGGTTTCCTAACACTTGCCTGTAGTTCCCCTTTTCCAAGATCGATAAATGCTTCCCAAGGAAATTGGGAAACAGTCATTTCATTCCGCTACATCAGTATATTGTAACCACAATTTGAGAACCTACGATTTATTTTTAATTGACGACCTAGAAACAAACAAAAAGATGAAAAGGACAAAGCTGAAACTCTGTGCTATTTAAACCAAGAGCTGCTTTTTATTTTACTCTCAGACTTTTGCAGATTTCTACAAAGTTTTAGTTTTCAAATGCAATTTGAAAAGATTTGTTGCCCTTTGGAGCTATCACCATCAGATAACAAAGCAATAATGATTGTGTCATGAATCTTTATGAAATTGTGGCATGACAAAAGATTCAAACAGCCTTTGACAACCATTGTTTCTGCAGCACTCTGGTCTTTTTTTACAGCAGACTTTTACTGTAAATATATTTTAGAGGAAAATTGCTTGCCCGTCCTAAAGTTTTTTATGAGCCAATTCACAGTAGCAGATACATATCGCCACATCTGTTAAATTATTATATCCCAAAGACCAGCATGACATCAGTGACTGATGTAATCAGGATTACAGGTGCTTATTGGTTTATGCATCAGGTAAGTCAGAGATTTGGGGCAAAGGTGTCTATTGTATGGCCCATGGGTCATTTATGGTTCTGAAAGGGATTTTGTGTGGGTATTGACTACAAAAACAAAAATATGAAAGAATATGGGTCCACCAGCACAGGTGATTGGAGCTTTTAGAAGGATTTATGTCTACTATAGTAAGGCTTAAAAAACTATTTTTTTTATTTTTTGAGTGGACAAGATGAAGTCCAATACATTTTGTTTTTGCTTTAATGTTCATTTTATGGTAAGTAAAACCACAGATCTTCAGTGAGCAGATTTGTGCACAACCCAAAACAGCTGCTCAATGGGAGGATAGAGCAGCGAACGTGTGTGTGTGTGTGCGTGCGTGCGTGCGTGCGTGCGTGCGTGCGTGTGTGTGTGTGTGTGTGTGTGTGTGAGAAGAGTTTGAGGACATGCACGGCAGTGAGAGAACAGGGAACAAATTAATAAAATAATGTGGTTCAGAGTCTCTAAAAGCAACACGGCTCACGCCAGCCTTTATTTATCAGGACACCACGGACTAAACTAAAGATATTCTGGAGGTTTGTTGTTATTTCGGACTCTGGATGCTGGGATTCATGCAACTTTCTTGTAGAATGATGATAAAATGGTTGCTTTGTGTCAATTGTAAACAGGAAAACAACAAATTATATTTATATGATAAAAATAAACCTCATAAACCCAAATACAGTGAAGCTACAAAGGAAGTATAACCTCATATCATTTCCTTTCAGTTACTGCCTCAGATCTGCAGCTATAAACAAAAACAAAAGCTAATATTCTTCTTTTTATTCATCTTTTCCCTTCAGGGGTCGCCACAGCTAACCATCTCTCTCCATTTAGTCCTAAGGGATCAAAATCTAATAAACCCTTACAAGCAATTGCGGAGGCTTGTGTGGACTGGCTTTAAAATAAACCTTGTCTCTCCATGTTTATTTTGTAATGAATACATGTCAAAGGTCAGAGCTATCCGTACGTCAATATTCTATCACAAAAAGGGAAGTCCCAGACTTTGCTCTTTCTGGCGAATCTTCTCTTTTCCCCGGAGACTTCATGTCTTCTGGCTCCATATGGACCAGCTGATGAGGTTAAGGAGTGGCCTTTTCTTTGGTGCCTATTAGATTACTGCTATCTTCTAATTTGGCCAATAACAACAGCGTAAGCAAGTCAGCTGGGTGTGTTGTGTTGGAGTTTCAACTTTGGACCTTTGTGCGAAGGAGCTGAGGAATACAGTAGAGGATCCTTACAAAGAGAGAGAGAAGAGTTTCACAGGAACGGAAAAGCAGCAGAAATAAGGCTGGATATTTTATCTGGATCTCAGTTCTTTGGGGCGGTTCACCCAAACAGGAAAACTATGGAGTTCTACTCAGAACCGGTGAGTTTTATTCTTCAGACCAAATTACTACTGGAGAGGAAACTGGAAAGTCCCAGGGAGCAAAGTTCAGGCTTGATAATAAAAGCAGAAAATGCCTTTTAAAATCAAAAAACTGCATTGAAATATCTATTTTAGATCACCATTTAGTCTGTAAGCATTAGGAATGTGATTTAGTGAAAAATACACTCCTTTCACAAATTAGTGATCATATCTTCAGAGAGGATTGCGTTAAAATGTTCCAACAAAAAGTCAGGATAAAGTTAAATAAAAAAAATCTGATGATGAATCTTTAATTCCAGGGTTGTGACTGCAACGAGCTGCTCGACTGGCTGTTTGATAAAAACGATGGGATTCTTCGTCATGAGGACACAGGAGATCACGGCAACCATCACATCTGGCCATTTCAGGAGCCAAATGTTTGTGAGGCTGTTGCATCTCTAATGAGCTCACATTTTTCAGCAGGAACCTGATTTCCATCCAAATACACTTCCATCACGTTTCTCTCATAATGTCACGGTGGTGGAGTAATGACAGCATGTCGACTTTTCACCCAGCAGATGCTCCAGCCAGCTGAGCAGGCAGGCGATGAATTTCTCAATGCTCTTCTGAGCGGGGGTGACTCAGTGTCTGCCTCGCCGTTGTGGTCTCCGTCTCCCAGTGACAGCGGGATAAGTGACGGCACGCCATCGGACCAGATGGACAGTCCTCAGCGTCCCGAGAGTCCCCCATACACTCCCTGCTTCAGTACAGGACCACAAACCAAGGCAGCCCTGGAGGCCAATGTCACCGTCAATTCCAGTAAGACACAAAACTCCAGAAAAAGACGTGATGAAAAAATATGTCACAGTCGGTTATTAATTTTATTAATAATGGACTTATTTTATTACTGCCTTTACAGACATGATTAAATTAGAATTAATGTCCAAAAGCCTCTCATTAAAATGTATTCCCTTCAAACAAACAGTTCACAAATCAGTTATAAAATGTGTACAGAAAATAAACTTTTGTTTTGTTCTTTTCCCCAAATGAGAAGCAAGCGTGCAGCTTTAGTTTAGTCTGAGATTTGTTTTTCTCTGTGGCATGATGTCATCCCTCTGATTGTCATGTTTGCTTTGAAAGAAGTTAATGACATTTGAGAAATATTTCAACTCCATTTTTTTATTATACACACATCCTCACATCTTTTAATTAACATTTACGGCCATTTCAAAGTGATTTTGATCTAAGAAAATGTTTTAAATTATTACTGCCTTCAAACGAGCTTCATTAACTGCCTCAGTTGCAATAAATTATTTTACATTCAACAAGATTGATGAGCTGTTGGCTAGTCTAAGCAATTCCTTACACCACCATCAACTTGTGAAAACATGGCGATTTTAAAACTCACTAGGAAGAAGCAAGGTGCATCTCTTTGTAATTTGAATTGTTTTAGAGGGAAGCAAAAGGAATACAATGACACTTAAAAATGGGACAGCTTTGATTAATTTATTTATTTCTGTAGTGTTGCATCAAGGAGGAATAACAATTTAAATCTGATGTGACGTTTATGAGATGGGAGCTGTTTAGGATTACAGATTATAGCTGCACGTGTTTGGACTAGTCGTTAGCACATCAGTCCTACATAAGAGCGCATTCTCCTAACTGAGAATGTTCATTAAGGATAAGATATTTTCTATTACTTTTACACCAAAACACAATTTCAAATGAAAAGAAATATCCCTATAAAACCAAAAATAAGCCATAAATAAATATGAACTACCTTCTGGGATTTATTTTATGTAGGTCAACAAATAAAATGTAATAAACTGGACGAAGGAGGTGTAATAACACGCCATTTAAAATATTACTCAGTCGTTGTTGCTTGGCTTTTCATATAAGGCAAAGCATGTTGTTTCTAATTTAGGTGTTAAGATTAGTTCTCAGCTTAATTTTGATGTTCAAGTCAATCATTTGGTTCGGGTTTATGTTTTTTTCACCTAAGGAAGCTTGCAAAGGTTAAATCCTTTTTGACTCGGAATGAATTCGAGAAGCTTATCCATGCATTTATAACATCTCGTTTAGACTACTGCTATAGTCTTTTCTTGGGTATTAATCATGGATATATTGCTAGGCTGCAGCTGGTTCAGAATGCTGCAGCTTGTCTCCTGACTGGCACATGTAGGTTTGATCATATTACTCCTGTTCTTGCCTCTCTGCATCGGATCCCAGTTAAGTTCCGTGTGCAGTTTAAGATTTTGGTTTTAGCTTACAAATGTTAGAATGGACTTGCTCCTAGTTATTTATCTGAACTCCTCGTGTCATAATGTAGGTCCCATCTCGTGGATTGCGTTAGGCTGACCAGCATAGGTTGAGTGTGCCTAGGGCAAGGCTACAGAAAAGAGGTTTTAGCTCTTTCTCTGTGGCAGCACCGACTCTGTGGAATATGTTGCCTATCTCCATTAGGCAGGCGTCATCTGTTGCCATTTTTCAAAAAGCTACTTTTTTTATAATTTCTTATGCCTGATTATTTATGTATTGTTTTGTATGTTTTATTGTGTTTTTACTTGACTGCTTTTATGTTTTAATGTTTTTATATGTCTATGTTCAGCACTTTGGGCAACATTGTTGTATTTAAATGTGCTTTACAAATAAACATGATTTGATTTTATATTCATCTTCTCAAAATAATTCATATTGTGAATTTTCAAGACTCAAATCCTAAATTTTGTTTTGCCCAGCAACATTTGCCACTTACAAGTGGCAGGCTCAGTGTGTGTTTAAATGTTCTGTGTGTGTTTAGGTTGCTGGGAGATCGGCTTCCCTGTGGCCAACACCAGAATTACACAGTATCCTTCAGATGTGCACAGACCCCCACTGTCTTCTGGCTTTCCAATGACCGTCAAAGATCTGCTTCTGTCTGGAACATCAGAGCTGGTGAGTGTGTCCCCGTTGAGCAGTTGTGTCTCGTGAGTGTTTTCTGGCTCAATGCAGATTCGAGACACATTGTTGTTGAGTTTTGTTAGTGTCTGATTGTGAGTGTGTGCTTTGATTTTCCCACGGAATGGCCTTTGGAATGCAAATAAATTCTAATTTTAGAAAGTTCTGTTGAATATGCAGCAAATGTAGATAAATTTTACAAGAGGGCGTATTCACAGAAGATCTAGATGAATATTCTGTTGATGCTGAACCTATTCTTGAACAGCTCCATTATTTATTCACTCATTTTAGATTTTTTTTTAAAGTTTGACCGCATTAAATTGAGGATACCTTTCAACTATTAATATCAATCTTATTTTAGAGAAAACATCTCTCTCTCTAATGTATTAAAAACTAAAGAATAAAGATCCAACTCACAAAGAAAACGTTGCTATCATTGAGTAAAGTTCTGCGGGAGCAGAATGACACTGTGGTACATTTCAATCTCATTGGTTTTCATCTCACTCGAAGTATTGATTTCATCTTCCAGTTTAATAAGATGAAGGAGAGAGTGACAGAATCCAGCGTAGATTCACATACCGTAATTGCTTTGAAGTGGCCATGAAACGAGGGTGATGAATGTGGTCTGATAGTCTACATTCATTAAACTACTTCCTGAGAGCCTCCAGCAGGAAAAAGAAACAGGGTTAGGTGTTGCAGACAGTTGGCAGACAGAAGACATAATCAGAAATTGTAATTATACATATACATATATATATGTGTGTGTGTGTGTGTGTGTGTGTGTGTGTGTGTGTGTGTGTGTGTGTGTGTGTGTGTGTGTGTGTGTGTGCGTGTGTGTGTGTGTGTGTGTGTGTGTGTGTGTGTGTGTGTGTGTGTGTGTGTGTGTGTGTGTGTGTGTGTAGTGTGTCTGTCTATGCATACTGAATAAAATTACTGAAATAAATAAACTTCTTCATGATATTTTAATTTTATGACCAGCAGCTGTAGCGCATGTGTTATTGGTGAATCATTAATGGACATGGAACATTGTAAAGGTTGTGTACAAAACTGAATACAAGATGGTAGCAGAGCACTACTAATAAAGAGGTGTAGTGTAGAGTTCATGATAAGTTCTGCTGAGGGTTACAAGATGAATGGTGAGTATATACCTCCTGCTGGATGATCTGCTCTGTTATTTTAATCAGACCTGTAAGGACATTATGGACACCATTGTGCCTCTTCGCCCAAAAAAGGCAACTCATGGTGCTAATGTGTGGTCTACTGAATGCACCATGGCTGTAAGAAGGGAATGCAGGTGGTGTGAAAGAAAGTGGAAAAAGGATAAACTGCATGTATATTTAATGGCCCTTAGAGAAAGTTGGAAATCTTATCAGGAAATTGTTAAATCCGCAAAGACTGCCTATTATTCCAACCTTGTGCATGCTAATGCCAACAAACCACGGGTTTTGTATGCAGCTATAAACTCTGTGCTGAATGTGGAAAATTATTCACCAGCCTCTGACTCTGTGTGTAACAGTTTTCTTCCATTTTTTATCGACAAGGTGTCGATGCTGTGAGACACCCTGCCTATATCTAGTGTGTTAAGCTCCTCTACGTCTTTTGAGGAATAGCTGGTCTCGTTTCATCCAGTATCACTTGCGGAGTTCACCAGTTTTTTAAAAGAGGCTAAACCTAGTAGGTCACCAGAAGATATTTTACCCCCGCGTTTGTTTATGGAAGTTTTTCAAACTGTTGCACCACTGATTTTGCACATAATCAACTACAGTTTGGCTTCTGGTTTTGTACCGACAGATTTTAGAAAAGCAGTTATTCACCCACTTTTAAAAAACCTGGGATGGATGCTTCATTACCAGTGAATTATAGGCAAATCTCCAAACTCCGTTTTTGGGGTAAGATGCTTGAAAAATGTTTCTATACTCAACTAATGGACTTCTTTAAGGACTTTGATATTTTAGAGACCCTCCAATCAGGTTTTAAAACGTTGCATAGTACCGAAACTGCCCTAATCAAGGTCTTTAATGATATTCTTCTAGCAACAGATGGTGGCAGTCCAGTGCTGTTGGTCCTATTGGATCTCACTGCAGCTTTCGATACCGTAGACCACAAAGTGTTGCTCCATTGCCTTGAACATTATGTAGGAATTTCTGGGCAAGCCCTAAATTGGTTTAGATCTTATTTACGTGACAGGATGGTTTGTGTGAGGATAGGTGGTTTCTCATCGGGCTTCTCATATCTGCCTTGGGGGATACCGCAGGGTTCAATACAGGGACCCTTGCTGTTTTCCATTTATATTCTCTCATTGGGTGACATTCTACGAAAGTTTGGAATTGGATTTCATCTCTTTGCCAATGACTGCCAATTGTACTTACTTCTAGATGGTGACCACACGATACTTTTTTTTTTGATTGATTGGCAGAAATTAAGATATGGTTGGCAGAAAACTTCCATACCAGAGGAGCGTGAGTTTGGTCCGCATAGCCGGTAGTAAGTCGGACCTGTTCCCGGTGAGGGTTGGACTCCGCCAGGGCTGCCCTTTGTCACCGGTTCTGTTCATTACCTTTATGGACAGAATTTCTAGGTGCAGCCGTGGTGTGGAGTGCGTCGAGTTTGGTGGCAGGAGAATCTCATCTCTGCTTTTTGCGGATGATGTGGTCCTCCTAGCTTCATCCAGCTCTGACCTTCAGCTCTTGCTGGGTATGCTCGCAGCCGAGTGTGAAGCAGCTGGGATGAGGATCAGCACCTCCAAATCTGAGACCATGGTTCTTGACCGGAAAAGGGTGGCTTGCCAACTCCGGGTCGGGGGAGACGTCCTACCTCAAGTGGAGGAGTTTAAGTATCTCTGGGTCTTGTTCACGAGTGAGGGTAGGAGGGATCGGGAGATCAACAGGCAGATTGGTTCAGCGTCTGCAGTGATGTGGAAGCTGAGCCGATCTGTCGTGGTGAAGAGGGAGCTGAGCCAGAAAGCCAGGCTCTCGATTTCCCGGTCGATGTACGTCCCAATCCTCACCTATGGTCATGAGCTTTGGGTAATGACTGAAAGAACAAGATCACGGATACAAGCGGCCGAAATGAGTTTCCTCCGTAGGGTGGCCAGGCTCAGCCTTAGGGTGAGGAGCTCAGACATTCGGGAGGGACTCAGAATAGAACCGCTGCTCCTCCGGATCGAAAGGAGTCAGTTGAGGTGCTTTGGGCATCTGGTCAGGATGCCCCATGGGCGCCTCCCCGGGGAGGTGTTTCTGACATGTCCTGCCGGCAGGAGGCCCCCGGGTCGACCCAGGACACGTTGGAGAGGTTACATCTCCAATCTGGTCTGGGAACGCCTTGGGGTCCTGCCGGAGGAGCTGGTGGAGGTGGCCGGGGTGAGGATGGTCTGGAGCTCCCTAGGTGGGATGCTGCCCCCGCGACCCGGACCCGGATAAGCGGAGGAAGACGACGACGACGACGAGGAGAAAATTTCCTGTGTCTCAATGGAAAAAAACAGAGGCACTGTTGTTTGGACCAAGTGGACATTTTTATTTTTCCAATGTAGACTGCGGTGAACTGAACTCCTATCTGGGTGTTTTAGCAGTCAACCTTGGCGTGAAGATGGACAGTGCATTCTGCATGGATGCTGATGTGGGTACTGTAGTATCCTCTTCATTTTACCATTTGAGACGTTTGGCTAAAGTAAAGCCATTTTTATCTAGACGTGACCTTGAGACTGTTGTTCATGCTTTTATTACCTCATGACTCGACTATTGCTATTCCGTTTCATTTGGTGTAAGTAAGGGTACTGTAACCCGATTGCAGCTTGTCCAGAATGCTGCAGCTAGATTCTTGGACGGCAAAAGAAAGCATGAACACGTGGCATCAATGTTGGCTGCTCTCCACTGGTTACCTGTTGATTTTAGAATTAATTTTGAACTTATTTTAATAGTGTTTAAGGCGCTGAATGGTGTGGCTCCAGCCTATTTGGCGGAGTTGCTGTAGCCATATGCTCCGGCCTGGTCACTCCGCTCTGAGAACCTGCTGCTGCTTGTGGCTCCTAAGGCTAGGTTAAAGTTAAGACAGGGCGCTCTCTGTTTCGGATCCGAAACTGTGGAATGAACTGCCCCTAACTATTAGGGACTCTCCATCAGTAGCAGTTTTTTTTTTATTTTAATGACGCTGAAAACCTACTTTTATTATCTGGCTTTTAATTCTGTGGGTTAGCAATTATAAATGTTTCATATTTTGTAATTCTCATTTGTGGTTTTAATTATGTCTGTGGCACTATATGTTTTATTGTTTTACTCTTTTGTTGTACAGCACCTTGGTGGCATGCTCATGACTGTAAGGTGCTTTATGAATAAAGGCTGAGTTGAGTTGAGTTGAGTTGAGTTGAGTTGAGTTGAGTTGAATAATAAAGTTCTTATGGAAAGGTACTGCCCACCTGCTTTCTACCAACTAGAAAACATAATGGTATAAAAGTTATTTTTTCTTTCTCTTTTTCATGATGGGCGATTTTTCAGGATTCATTTAGTTGTAGTTTAGTTGTCTGCAGTCTTGTTAGAGGTGCAGCCTGTTGACATTTACTGTATTGATGTATGGGGCATAAATTGTGATGCAAAACTTTTCTAGCTCGGGCTCAAAGATGTAAATTTGTAACGCATAATTTTTTTCTAATTAATTCACCATAATTATGTGCAAAATTCCCACCCCTAATGTGTGTGTGTGTGTGTGTGTGCGTGCGTGCGTGTGTGTGTGTGTGTGTGTGTGTGTGTGTGTGTGTGTGTGTGTGTGTGTGTGTGTGTGTGTGTGTGTGTGTGTGTGTGTGTGTGTGTGTGTGTGTGTGTGTGTGCGTGTGTGTGTGTGTGTGTGTGTGTTCATATGTTACCAACAGCCCCAGCAGCAATCCCTGAAGTCCATCCAGGAACTGATTCTTAACGAGGATGAGAAGAAGCTTTTAGCAAAGGAGGGGGTCAGCCTGCCCAACCAGCTACCCCTTACGAAGGTTAATTGCTCTCAGTAGCTCAGCTCTGCAAAATGATTTTGATTTCAGTGCTGAAAAGGTAAATGTTTACTTTTCCATTGATCAGCATGAAGAGAGAATCCTGAAGAAGATTCGCAGAAAGATTCGCAACAAGCAGTCAGCCCAGGAAAGCAGGAAGAAGAAGAAGGAGTACATCGATGGGCTGGAGACTCGGTGAGTTGGTAAACCACAGAAAAACCCTAAACTGACATTTGTGAGCCACCTGGTCAAACACATCATGTTTGCTTCTGTTTTTTGGTAAACAATTCTAAATCTGGGACAGCAGTGACGCCTTTGTAACACTTGGCAAAAGCTTTCAAAACGACGTTTAAGCTTAGTGCAATGAGAAAAAGTATTGAACCAAAGCACTTCCTGTTGGCTTGTTTTCAGGCTGTAAAACATGGAAGCAGGTTTGGACCAATCACAGGTAGCTACCATCCAGATCAACTGAAGAGGGGCTTAAGGATGCTTATAGCAGGAGAGGTATCAGGGCGTAGAGTGATGTGATGTTCAGCAGTTCAGGATTTTTATTTGGTACACTAAAAATGAAATGGCAAATCCAGCTTCTCTCTTGTAGTAAGAAAGGGCTTTTTTACATATTGACTCAGGATTTTTGTAAAATTGTTTGTTTTCTTATTACTTGTGCACAACTGAACTTATTTCACCTAAAGAGGACGTTGTTGTTTAACTATAATATTTTATTTTGTTGATCTCTGATGTGTTTTTTATTTTAACAGAAATTATTATGCAAAACACACCTTTTGCATGATTTAATTCTTCCATGTGGGTCATTTCAGACATGGAAACCTACCCATCCATCTGTTCCATGTCAGTGTTTGGTTTGAGGAATTATGTGCCAAAAACAAGTAAATTAGCATAGAATCGCCTCTCACATGCAAGAGAGTGCTGCTGCTGTAGGAGCAGAGGCTCCACTCTGAGTCCTTCCTGGATATCGGAGCTTGTCAGCTTATAGCAGCCTGAGTGAGGGATGGGTGGGCATGGCCAGCTCTAGCTTGTAAGGAGACAGAGCCCTGAAACGGCTCATTCTGGAAGGTACTGAAACTGTCACAAATTTAACTGCTGAAATTGCATCACTTGAGAGGGATTTTCACCAAACAACTTCACAAACATGTTTTGTACCAACCATAGAACTATTATAAAATAAGGAAATTTGTCATAAGGTGCACACAAAATAAAAAATATATTTTAAGTAAAATTTTTACTTATTTGTGTTGAATATGTCAGCCTTTCTATATTTAAATTTGAATTAAATATTTAAAAACAGAATGGTTTTTAAATGTCAGTAATGGCCTACCTATTGAAAAGAGTGGAAATTAAACAAATCACACAAAAATGCTCAGATCTAACGGGGTAGAGCATTTCAATTCTATTTTAGAATCAAATGCTTAACAATAAACTGTTTTGTGGTTTGTGAAAGCACTTATGTTTTTTCGTCAAACTGAATCATCATCATCCATTTGCCAATTCACGTCAACAATTTCTCATATTAATCCGTAAAAGTGTCAGGGCAGCTGGAGTCATGCAGGATTTATGATTGTATTATTAGTCTTGAATAATTGAAGTCAAGATGCATTAATTTTTTCATCAGTCTGATCTTGTGTTTGAAAATAGGCTTTGAGAAAATGATTTAAGTCTTTAACTGGCAGGTCAACAACTTGGTCAATCATATTTTAGTCCCTTCATCTAATAGAAACATGCACTGAATGACTAAACTAACTACAGTATATGAATATCCTAATAAAAGGTAAAACATTAGTATACACCATTATTATTATTATTATTATTATTATTATTAGTAGTAGTAGTAGTAGTAGTAGTAGTAGTAGTAGTAGTAGTATCTCAATATCAATATTATTTTCTATGCTTCGTTTACAATACATTAAAACCCCCATTACCCCAATCAAATAAAAAAGACTGCATGTAATTATATAAAAGCTGAATGATGTCCTGAGGGTTGAGTAAACTGTTGTTTTCTTACTTTTGAAAAATTATTTTAAGCGTCAACATCTGTAAAATTAATTTAGGACGGATGGTAGACCCAAAATTATGCTGCAATTAGTTATCCTGGAACAGTTTGTCAATAAGTGGCTGAATACTGAAAATTACCTAAATGAATTTTTTATTCCCTTTTTGATTCAAAGATGAAGAAATATTGTGATTATTTGTTTTTCTAATTCTTCTTGGGGATCTCATCTTTTACTAATCCTGTAGTGTCGTCCTCTTTTAAGGATGGCTGCATGCAACACTCACAACCAAGAGCTGCAGAGAAAAGTGTCCCAGCTGGAAAAATGCAACATGTGAGTGTCTTGATAGAACTGAACTGTTCCAGTCATTCCTTTATCTTCTGATGGTGTAGTAATGTGTAATGATCTTTTCAGAAGCTACCTTTGCCAATTAGATTTTTCTTTTTCTTCTCACATATCCTCGTTATCCCTCCCTGTTATCTTTTTCATTCCTCTCTGCAGGTCACTAATGGAGCAGCTGCGCAGGCTGCAAGCTATGGTTATGAATTCATCAAACAAGCCAGTTCAGACTGGAACATGTGTACTGGTAAGGATGATATAGGCTGGAAAAAAGATTTTATTTTTTATTTTTGAAAAAAGCTGCATCAACCACAAAGAAAGAGCAATTTATTTGTTGGCAATAGCTGCAAAAATACTTTCTTTTTATTGTCAAAAGCAAGGAAACGCAGATTCTTTTTGTTTAACACAATGTTACCTTCATGTTATGCTCTAGGTGCTCCTGCTGTCCTTCTCCCTAATCCTGTTTCCCAGTCTCAAGCCTTTCTCGGACACTGAGGTCAGCCAAGGAGACTTCAGTCCAGTCAGAAGTGAGTAACCTTCCACGGCCGTAGCTCAGTGGGGCTGTGTGCAAAGTAATCCAGCACATTTCTGTCACAGCAGCAAAAATGGTTAGAAATGAAGGATCAGTTGATGCTGCAAAGGATTTTATCCACAGAGCCTTGCAGCCAGTTTCATATGTCTGGGAATTAGGCTAAAGAATTAAGAAGGGAAATTTCTCTGAAATAACTAGTGATAAAATTTAGACTGGCAAGTCATCCTATATGTGTAAATATATAAACTGGCCACACCCTAAAGACAGAGGTAGGGGCAGAATCTACGGTTGTCTTTAAAACGGTGTCTGCGTGCAATTGGACAGCGCTAGGACCAATCCTAGTAGCAAACACTGTGGTGTATTCATCGCTGTGGAAATAACTCAACAAGCAAGTCCAACTTACACCATTGAAGAAGAACAAGAAGAAAAAGCAAATAGATTATTTTTCCAAATTAAAGACTTGAGTACCTCTATTTGCTCATGTCTCAAAAAAAAAACTCAAATCTAAATCGCCCAAAGTTGATGGCAAAGCTGTTTTAAATGATCTCTCCTGAGCTGACACCATCTTTGTAATTTATCCATCCCAGCTCTGGTGCTAAGCCTGCCCAATGTCTCTACAGACTGCACTGTGATTGAACAGACCTAAAGCTGTTCAGGCCAATGGTAGACCTGCTGAGGCTACATTGGAGCGTAGACAGCCAGCCTAGTGAACTAGACCAAACTCTTGCTTCACAAAGTTTGGTCTAGGAACGATCCATTGGAGCCTCCTAGCAGCATTCTGGTGGACCAATCACAGTTCTCTAGCACTGTTATCAGTCCACAATGGAAGGCCAATTACAGCGCTCTATTGGCTTTGTGGGCCAATCAAGGCACTTTATTGGTTTGGTGGGCAGGAAGAGGCAAAGGAGTGGAACAAGACGGAAACAGCTCACCTGAAATGGCTTTTACATCAATTTTGGACAGTTTGGACAATTGGGACTTGGGCTTAAACTAGATTTCTAGGCTAGATAAAATTTTCATCATCATCTTAATATCAAGTGTATTGAAACCCAATTTTTTCATTTTCAATTTTTTCAAAAATATATTTTCATACTGGTCTTTTTGTTTCTTTTTAGTGTGTGTTTTATGTGCCACAAGCCATGATCACAAACGGGCTCAGACACATTAAGAAGGTCTTACGTGTGTTCTTAAAAATAACTACAGCATGGAACATTAAGAAGGATTCACACATT